>NW_009229952.1:16735-22001 GCF_000690835.1 Fulmarus glacialis
CACACCACCATCCCAGCCCCATGTGGGCATCACTCGCAGCGCCCACCTGCAACCAGAGCAGGCGTCTCACGAGGACCAGCACCCAAGCATCCTTTATTTTATCACCTGCGTCAGGCATGCACACCCTCATGGGTGCCTGTACCCCCAGGATCCATGTTCCCCAAAACAGAGACACCATCCCCACCCATGCCAACAGCTTCCCTGGCCAAAAGTCTCTGAAAAAGAAGTCACAATGGGCCCTAAGTGGGGTGCTGGGGGGTCCCCATGGGCAGCTCCGAGCCGGGGAGCAGCTGGTTCACGTTAGGTGCTGTCGGGCCTTGCCTTACCACAGATGGACAAAATCGCAACATCTTCTGTGTTATTAATTAATGTGTTTTCACAGACAATGGAAACTTCTTTCCAACCTTGCGGAGGAGTCAATCTGCTGCACAAATTAGCCCTACCAAAAGCTCCTACCAGGAGCCCGCAGGGACAGCCAGTCCCCAGGAAATAAAGGGACAAGGCATTTCATTACTATTGTTTCTCCCAGCAAAGAAAAGCTGGACCTGGCCAGGGTGCACATCGCTCCCAACTGCCCATCTGTCCCTCCACGTGCCCTCCTGGCTTGGCATCCTGCTGCCTCGTGGGGATGGAGAGCCCCAGCGGTGGCTCCTGGTGAGACCCCACGCATGAGATGAAGAGCTGGGATCTCCCCTCTTCTTCTCACCTGTAAAATACCGACTTAACCACAGACACCCACTTTCAAACATCTTCTCCGCATCGGGGAACCAGGCTGGAGAAAGATACTCCATGTGACCACCACAGACTCTGGTTACCTCCATTAGGAGCCTTCAGGTAGTCCTTCCCACCCAACCACAGGTGGCTGGACTCCATGCTGCTCTGCTGACGAGCTCAGGGCAGAGACCCCTTGGCTGAGCAGAGATGCCCATGGCTGGCACAGCCTCCCACTTTCGGGACATCCCGCTCTTCTTGTTCAGCCGAGCCTCATTTGCCCACAGCGTTCTGGTCAGCAGTTTTCTGGTGGAAAACACAGCTTCTGCAAAAGTAATGTTTTCCCCGCAAGACAGTTCTGGTTTTCTCCCAAAGGCCAAGCCTCAGGCTTGTTTAGCCGAACCAGAACGGTTTGAGGTCAGCTTGACATGAAACTTCCCGTGACGCATCACAGGGCGCTGTCATGCACCCCGAGTCCCACCACGAGAGCCCAGGCCCCCAGGAAGCTCATCCCAGGGAGAAGAGCGGGGGCTGGTGATGCCCCGCCAGCTCGGGAGGGCATGGGCTGGCATGTGGGAGCTGAAAATGAAGTTTGCTGAATTGAGTGTTTCTGCCCTCATTTGTTTTTTTTCTTTTTGGAACTTTCCATCCCACAGAAGATTTTAACAAGTTGATTTTTCCACCCTCTTGAGGACAAAAACAAATTCTGAAATATCACAATTTCCACAAGGGCAAAACTCCTGATTTTCAGCCACTTTCTCCCAAGACCTTACCCCAGCACTGCTGCCAGGAGGCCCCAGCCACCCACGCAGGAGATATCCACATATGTATACATATGTCTGGTTTGCAGCCCCTTCCCCAAGAGAGCTCTTGGGTGTTCGGTAAGGCACGAGCCCACAGGATCCCATCAGGGCCCTCGTGTAGTCCCCTCTCCCAGCTTGGCCACAGCATCAGAGCCGAACAGCGGTGCCACCCCCACCAGCTTTTGCTGAGCCACAGAGCAGGGGGACCTGTGGGAATCACAGGGTGCAGAAGGTAGGACAAGAGGACAACCACGCACGTTTGGGGCAGACTAAAGATCGTGACTTCAGAAAAGATATGGAGGCATCAGGGCTATATTTAATGACGATGCTTAAGGGAAGGATATTTTCTTACACGGAAGAGCCACCAAAAGACCTGCCTGGAAGTCAAGTTTGAGCTTGAGCCCCAATGGAGGGCACAAGGCAGATGTTTTCAGCAAGGATGCTCTTGTATAGGGTCTGCTTTGCCCCATTTCCCTCCCTGTGCCCCATCTTCTAGTTGGTTGGGTCCTACGTTCAGGAAGGAGGGTGCCAAGAAAAGGCAACGGAAAAAGATTAATTTTAGTGGGAGTTCACAGGGATGCATTTAGAAACACCCCACAAGGTTACACCAAAAGGCCCATCTGACTGGGGTTGTGTCCAGCACTGACTGATAGTGGATGTTTAGAGGAACTCAAGACACCTTCCCAAGAGCAGTCAGCTACTTTGGGACATCCAAATCACTGTCTTCAATAGCCACCAACATACTAACATTTCTCTGACCCCTTTTTAAATCAAACATGGTCAAGTGGTGGTGTAAAACAAGACTGTTGGCTAGCTCTGAGCAAAACCTGCAGCTAAGGCATTGCAGATCATCACAAGCCAGTCTCCATCCCGTGGGGGCTCTTTGCACAGACGAGAAGGGTTTGTCATGTGGCAATTAGCTGCAAGGAATCCCCAAAACCCTCCAAAGTTGCTGCTCGCTGCCTCTGGCCCTTGCAATAAACTTACTGCCGCTCTCCATTTCAGATGGCCAGCTGTTCCTTATTTCTAGACCTGTTTCCTTTCCACTAATTAATCAGCTCCAAATGTCTCTCCACGTGGCCTGCCTGAACATGAGGCCAGAAACGCAATGTTGGGACACACTCGCCCAGACCCCCTTGTGCCGCGAGTGAGGGGCCGGGCTGGAATGACCCTGCGTTGCCACCCCCATGGCGACCATGCTGTTCCATGTAGCCAGACCCTGCATTGCTCTGGGTCCAGGGCAGCGGCAGCGCTGCCTGTTCGGCAGGGGATGGTGGATGGAGCGTATTGATGCTGCTCAGCCTGTTGTGCTGACTCCCCACTCCAGCATCCCGCAGAAGGAGGCAAGCATCAGCCCCATCGTCATGTGCAACTGCAACTCACCTCCAGGAAGAGCTGGGGCTGAAGCTCACAAAGCAAAAGAAAAGCAAAGGGTGGATGAAGCACTCCGCAGATCGGGCCACACCAAGGTCTTGACTTGACTTGGTAAGCTTGACTTACCCACAGCTGACATATCCTGAGCAGAGCTGCCTGCACACAGAGGCGGCTGTGGGGAAACACGAACAGGACTCGTGCCCAGGGCACCAGAGCCGGCGGCTGTCCCAGCCCGGAGCAGAGGAGCTGGGACCGGAGGCACCGCCAACACGCCTGGGCTCTGCTGCTTCAGCTCGTGGTCAGACTCCCTTCCCCTTGAAAAGCTGGAAGGAACCAAATTTTTTCTTTTATTATCTTGGATCTGACTTGCATAGAGAAGGTGCTCCAAGGCCGCCTGTGCCAGGACATTCACAAAGTTTCCCAGCAGAAGAATGAAGCAAAACAAGGGGAAGCTCTTTGATCTTTATGGGCCTGACGCTTTGAGCCAAGGAAGCAGCGAGCATGAAGCTGCACTTCCCATCCAGGTCTGCGATCGCTCCTCCCGGCCATGGCCTCAGACAGCAGCACTGAGCCTCTTCCCACCGCCGGAGAGGCCCCGTTGCAGCAGGGCTGACCACAGAGGGGTGCTGGGGACCAGAGCTCTGACCTCGACTCTGCCGCTCGCCTCAGTGCCCTGTTTTCATGAGACAGAAGGGACATCTCCTGGTAAGCTTCTTCCAGGTCTTAGGGTGGAAAGCATATTTAAGTTTGAGGTTCCCCCACATACACATACAGTGCAGCTGTAACAGACAGCACAGGCTGCTTCACCACCGTAAAGCTCTGCAGATGGAGGATGCCAACTGAACAACAGGCTTTTGCCATTTAGTCCCTTCTGAACCAGAAGGGTCACTTGGGAAATTCAAATTGAAATCTGGATTTTGAAGATTTCATAGTACCAAGGAGGATTTTGGTGCTGCGTTCACCCAACTCTGCTTCAAAACCCCATCTCCCCCAATCATTGGTAGTGGCTAACCTCCAGAAAGGAAAAGGTTGTAATATCCAGCCTGATGGCCTGTTCCAGAGGTGGTGAGTCCTTGGTACAAGGCTGTAAAATGTAATGTGCCTTGGGTTTCTGCAAGTGGAAGGACTGTGGGGAGGCAGGACTGTTACCGTGGTAGGAATTTGGGTCCTTCTTTAGGGTCCCAGATTCCCTGTTGCAGCTGTCTCAAGCAGAGCTGGCCTGGAAATTGGGTGGTAAATTGACTTGAGTGAGGCTACCAGCACACTCTGCTTCCAGCCATGCTGGGGATTTGGGGTGTCTTCCTGGAAAAGCAGAGGCAGCAGCAAGCCAGGGCCAAAATAACATCCAGAGCAACAGAGGCAGGCCTGAGTTGGTTGGGTTGGCCAAATCACGAGAGCCAGGTCTTGGTTTTGTTGGGACCATGGTGATTCCCATCCCACCTCATGACTGAAGCCACAGGGTTGTAGTCCTCTGAGCAAAATGTACCTTCTTATTCAGCTCACAGAGGTTATGTGGTGCAAGGACGGTTTTCCTTGCACTACTGAAGGAAGAGGAAACTTATGGAGTATTCAAATACCACCGTGAAGATCCTGTCCATCACTTGTGCCACTGCATGGATTAGATCACCCAAAGCAAGCAAGGGCTCCAGTCCAGCAAGCCAGCAGCTCTTCATGCAGTAGACATGTCCAAAGAGCCTGAACCTTGGCAGATCACATGACACGGGGGTTGCAAGCCCTGGAGTCTCTCTAGAAACCACCCCACGTGGAGAGCAGGGCTCTGCCGAATGGAGAGGACTTGGCAGCTACAGCACCAGGGCAAACAGCTCGCTGGAGCCCTCCAACAGAGCCTCTTGCTTCTCCTTCTGTCCATGGCATAGCCCTGCTGAGATCCACCTCACCAGCACCGGGCTGCACCCACCAGCATCAGAGCCTCCAGCCTGGACTGTGCCCTGGTCAGGTGCCCCGTGCCACCCTGCACCGCGGCCCTGCTGCCGGCTGTGCTCCAGCACTGGCTGCATGCAGGGTTTCAGGACCTCCTCCTGCAGACAGATTTATTTGTGCCAGCCGAGTTGCTCAATAGGATATTAGCTGCCTGGGCAGCAGACGCCCAGCACACAAACCTCCGCCGAAGGATTGACACCCTGCGGGCACGGGGCTGGCAGCATGTAGCTGCCAGTCCCACTCCCCCGGGGCTGTGCAAACCCTCCACCAGCCCCCCAACCCTTCTTGGCACATGAAGAGCCCTCATCTTCCCCAGGACATAAAAAGACCAATTCAAAGTTGTACTGAACGTGTTCCCACATTGCTGCCAAAATGCCTGTGCAGCTGAGACCCTCAGACTCGTTGCACCAGTGGCAGCTGCAGAGCAGCCAGTGAGG
>NW_009229952.1:22017-23603 GCF_000690835.1 Fulmarus glacialis
TGGCCAGCAGTGGAGCTCCGAAATCCTGGCTCTTCCCAGCCCTTCCCAGCACATTGGATGGAATGTGGGAGCCCCGGACGGAGGTGAGGGGCGGCTGATGAACGAGGTGATAACACCTCAGCAGATGGCTCCAAAGGCTGCGCCGCGCTTGGGGGGGTGTAGACAAAACACAGAGGTGAAGCCCAGATGTTTAACTTCAGCATCTGGATGTGATTCCTAAACAGAGACGCTCACATCTGACCATTCTGCCTGAAAATAAATGGTTTGTTTGACCTTCCCCGTAGCCCGCCCCGATATTTTCTGGGTCTCTCCTAAACACATGGCAGCTGCTCCCTCCTTGCCAGGACCAGCCATGTGTCAGACGAGCGCCGCAGGCATCGCTGCGGGCACGGTGGCAGCTGTGGGTGCCTGGGACACCGCATCAAGGGACGTGGGGCAGGGCGCAGCTCAGAGCAGTGCCGCGAGCCCAGAGGAAAGCCCAGTGAGGTGGAAAACATCCTTCTGCATTGCACCCGCCCTGTTTTGAGCTCCTACTGAGCACATTTTGGAGCAGGACACCAACCCTGGGTGCCCACCCTGCCCGAGAGCCTGGCTCATGGCCTCCACCTGCCAGGTGTCTGCTCCTGCCCAAAAATCCTGTGGCTACGGGGTGTGATGGGACTATGGAGAGGGACTGGTTTGCAACCATGTCCTACCTTCAGCCCATGCAATCCCCACCTGAGACCCACCAGAGAAGCCCGGGTGCCTGAGCAC
This sequence comes from Fulmarus glacialis, assembly GCF_000690835.1. Lineage (NCBI taxonomy): Eukaryota > Metazoa > Chordata > Aves > Procellariiformes > Procellariidae > Fulmarus > Fulmarus glacialis. Next base: position 22,771 of record NW_009229952.1, read on the forward strand.
CCCCTCGGCTCTCCCAGGCACCTTGGGACGCGGCACAACCTGGGTCTCATTTCACTGCAGCAGCATCCCAGCAGTGGGGACCGGCAGCAGGTGGTTTCTAAGCCAAGAAGGGACAAACCTGCTCTACCCCTTGTGAGCGCTGGAAGAGCCTGCTCAGGGAGCCGGGTCCCCAAGACACGTTGAAGCCAGGCAGTCTCTTTCAGAGAAGATATCTGATCTTGGATCAGAGACACCACGCGACGGAGAATCCACCACACTCCTAATAACTGGAAATTGTAGGCGTTGGGTGGTGTTGAAACTGACAATGAAGATAGTGATTAGTGATGACGGGCAGTACCAATTAAGGCTAATCTGCCTAATGGCCAAGTCTAAGGGTAGTGTGTATGACTGATGGTGACAAGTGATGGCAGCTGGAGGAGGCCACAGTGACCACAGAGATGTAAGACAATGCTGGTGGCAGACAGAGCAAACAAGTGGTGACACAGTAATCTGTTATTCGGGTTATTTGTAATCCTGCAGACACATCTGGCACCGAGCATGCCGCAGTCCTGTGCTTCTCCTGAAGGATCAAACAGGCAGCGCTGTAGGTAAGACCTCTCTTCGCGGCTTCCCTCGGGCAGCATGGGATGCGAAGGAGCAGTGGCACGGTCTGGGGTGGCACATCAACAGCTGATATCTCAGTGCGCTCCAGCCCAGCTCCCGACTCAGCAAGAGGAGGGGAGAGCCAGCAGGGCCGTGCGGGAGCTGTTGGACCCCCCAGCGCAGCAGAACAAGGAGCCCGAGGCCCTGCTGAGCTCCGGCAACCGGCTGCCTGCCACCGGCCACCCGCCCTG
>NW_009229952.1:24075-31481 GCF_000690835.1 Fulmarus glacialis
AGCCCGGCACCGGGCGTGCTGCCGGCATCCCTGTCCCCTCCTGCGCTGCCTTTAAGCGTCAGGCGCCTGCACGGAGAAGGGACAGGGAAGCCCCAGGCAGTAGAAACACCGGTGCGTCCCAGCACCGGGACGGGCAGTTTGTGAAAGCCAGGCTGGCCCTCAGGGACCGGGGTGATACTTCACACAGCTGAAAAGAAAAGGGCAAAACATGTCAGCTCACCGTGATAAGAGCAATCACACAAAGCAGGCACCATTCACAGAGCAATATGTTAACTGCCATCGAGCCTGGCAGCAGGACAAGGGCCAGCACCTCATGCCCATCAGATTTATTCTCTGCCTGAGGTTAAAGCAGGGCTCTGGTCCAAATGAAGCTGGTGCAGATCAGCCAAAAGCCGCCCAAGTATGACCACAGAGTTACTAGTGCTGGTAGGGTGCAAGCAAGCTCCAGGACTGCTGCTAAAGGCTGAAGCTCTACAACCCAAGAACTGCTCACTGAGCATGCCAGTTTGGGGTTAGAAAGGCTGGTTTTGTAGCATCCTCCCAGGATGGGTCCCCTCCCACCAGGAGCAGGACGGGAGCTCTGCTCACACCAAGCCATGCCCTCCAGCACCCAGCAGCTTTACTCAGGGTCCTTCCACAGTGGTGAACAAGCTCTGCCCAAATTCCTCTCTAGCAGGGCTGCCCTGCCCGCACTGCAGCAGACCATGGTGCAGCTGCATCCACTAGACACCATCCTCAGCGTTTGCTTCTCCAAGATGATCCGGAGGACATGGCTGATGGAGCTGGGAGTACCCTGGTGCTCCCATGAGGATGTGGCTTCAGCCCAGGTCATAAGAGCTCACAGGCAGCATGCTGACAGCCGGGAACTTGGAAAGGAGGCAGCAGTGGTCGTACAAGCCCAGAGCCGACCTGGCAGCCCATGCCACAGTCCTGGCAGGAAGCACCAGTGGAGGATGCAGGCACCAGTGGCACCTGCAGCCCCCATAGTACCTTGTCCAGAAGAGCCCCAGGTCCCCTAGTCCCGTGTCCCCACAGGCTCGAGATGCTCTCCACCGGTGATGCTGGGGACAGGCAGTGTGGCACGGCAGCACAGCACTGCTCCCAACCAGAGCAGGCGTTTTCGGAGGGACGTGCCCCGGCATGAGAGCACGGCGGGGTGCTCCCTGCTCTCACCCCCCGCACACTGATTTTATCACCAGCCTTGAGACTCAGACACATTTTTGTCTCGATTTTGAATTTGCTCTGGTTTTAATTTGGGGGGATGATGCCGTATCTAGCACCACAGCCCTTGATTAGCACACGCACCGGCACACACGCACACACAACATTGCCAGACTCAATCACACATGTTTGCTCAAGACCTCTTGGAAATCTTTGGATTCAGACCAACTTTTCTTTTCTTACATGCATTTGTTGTAGTCCGATATTTATAGTTTACTTAAAATAAATGGCTCCTTATGTTTCCTGCTTCCTGCTCCCGAGGGGAGGGTCTCGTGGGGTTGCTGTCTGTCTTCTTCTCTCTTTTCTCAACCTTTTGCTATTTTTTTTCTCTTCCATAAACATTTTTCGAGCAGATCCTATATTTGCCAGACGCTGCTGAGCCTCGTCCCAGGTTCTTTCAGTGGTTCTGATGAGCGAGACACTGGCTCAGATTGAAGCAGACAACACAGTGCACCAGCAGGGCAGCTGTGCCGCAGGGCCTTCACGGAGGAAAATGCTAGAGGAGGAGGAGGATGAAGATGAGAAGAAGGAGGCAGGGTGGTCTCCAGGACATGGGAGCCAAGCACGGATGCAGACTCGCTCACTTGCAGCACTGGGACGTGAGAATGCACCACCCAGGCTCATGGCTGCGGCAGGGGAGGGAAGGGGTGGCAAGAGTCCCCGTGCCCACTTGGGTTGTGAGCATGGGGCTCCCACCTGCAACACTCCTTCCAGGAGGGACCCTCTCCCCAGACCAGGGTGCAGTGGCAGGTGGTGGAGTCTCACAAAGGTCTCTACTCCCATCCAGGCCAGCTCCGAGCAGGCTGCTCCCAGGCTACTCCAGTTAAGGTCCAAGTATCTCCACAGACAGAGATTCCCATCCCTCTCCAGGCCTCTATTCCAGTATTTGAGCACTCTCACAGTGGCCTCATGATTTGTCCTTGCATTTACAGGGAACTTCCCTTGTTCTAGCTCCTGCTGCTGCCTCTCACTGTCTCTCTGTGAACATTTGAGAAGCTCTAGCTGCATCTTCCCTGCACCCTCCCATTTGGTCTTGGACAACCAAATGCCCCGTGCCCCACAGCAAAGGCAGCACGAGTCCTCGACGGAGAATGGAAACCTCCCGGGGACCCCAGCCGCTCGGCAAGGGCGGGTCTGGGGGAGCCAGAGAGGGGGACCCAGGAGACCCCCTGGGTGAGGAGCAATCCCCAGGCAGCATCTCAGGGCGCAAGATGCAGGGAGGCTGCTAGAGCATCCCTGCAGACAGCAGGAGGACGGAGGGATTAAATCAATGTTTGCGTGGCCTTTCCCACCCAGCAGCTCTTGGCAGCTCTCTCCATCACTGGGGCCGATGAGCCCCATTTGTTTTGGAAGAGCCGTTTGTTTTCTAACCCTCTGCTGTGAAGGGAACATTTTCACTGCGAAAATTATCCTCCCTTCTTGTTTCAGGCCCTGGGGCTCCATTTGGCCCTGTCTCCCCAGGGGTAGCCCACCTACACAAGCTCACACCCAGCCCATCTTGTAGTATGTGAGTAGGATCCCATACTCCCCGTTTACACACTGGCCTGCACACTGTATATCCAGACACATACGTGCAGGCTCAAACACTGCCACCCACATGCACGCGTGCAGGCTCACAAGTGTGCAAGTTCACACGCCGCACCTTGCACACACTTGTGCAAGCTCAGACACTGCCTCTTTCCACACGTGTGTGCAAGCTCACATGCTGCCCTTCTGCACGAGCATGCCAGGTCACACCCTACCCCTCTGCATACACACATGCAAGCTCACAGCCTGTCCCTTTGCACGCATGTGTGCAAGCTCACACATTGCACCTTTGCAGGCAGCTACCATCATCCCAGGATGGCAGCCTGGGGACCCTTGTCCCCGCCACTCCGAAGCACCGCCTTGGCGCATGGAGGAGCCCAGGCAAGCTGGAGGAGAGCTGGTCGCACGCCAGTCCCCCTCTCAGTCTGCCGGGTGGCCCAAGTATGATGCCGGGCAGGAATGACTCTTCAGCGGCTTTATGGGCAAAGCGGTGCCCAAAACCACTCCAACCGCAGGCAGGGCTGTGTGGGCAGTGGGGCTGAGCATCCTCGGGGAGAGGCTGAAGCCCCTCTCCACCCTAGGCACAGATGGGACAGCACCCACCACCCTCGCCTGAGCACCAGCACCCCACTGCCTCCCCGGCTCCCGGGACACACCCTGCGGAAAAAACCAGAATCATAGAATCATAGAATCATAGAATGGTTTGGGTTGGAAGGGACCTTTAAAGGTCATCTAGTCCAACCCCCTGCCGTGGGCAGGGACATCTTCCACTAGATCAGCGTGCTCAGAGTCCCGTCAAACCTGACCTCGAATGTTCCCAGGGATGGGGCATCGACCACCTCTCTGGGCAACCTGTGCCAGTGTTTCACCACCCTCATCATAAAACATTTCTTCCTTATATCTAGTCTGAATCTCCCCTCTTTTAGTTTAAAACCATTACTCCTTGTTCTATCACAACAGGCCCTCTAAAAAGTCTGTCCCCATCTTTCTTATAAGCCCCCTTTAAGTATTGAAAGGCCACAATAAGGTCTCCCCGGAGCCTTCTCTTCTCAACCCCAACTCTCTCAGCCTTTCCCCATAGAAGAGGTGTTCCACCCTCTGATCATTTTTGATCCCAAAGGCTTGATCCAAGAGGAAACCTGGATGCAAAGGCAGGAGTAAAGCCTGGCTTTCTCCTCCGGACTGCCCCACAGGCACGCTGTCCCATCAGGAAGCGCTCCCAGCTGACGGCACCACACAGGCCTGGGCTGTTTCCATATGGTAGTTTGACTTCAGTTGCTTTTCTCCTATTCTTTTGTCTTTCTTTTCTCTCTTTTCTTTCCTTTCCTTCTTTTCTTTTCTCTTTTTCTTTTGTTTCTTTTCTTTTTTTTTTATTTTTCCTTTTCTTTTTCTTGCTTTTTTCCTTTTCTTTTTTTTTCTACTTTTACTTCTTATTTTTCCTTTTTTCTTTTCCTTTTCCATTTCCTTTTTCCTTTTCCTTTTTCCTTTTCTTTTTCCTCTCCTTTTTCTTTCTTTTCTCTCCCTCCTCTCTGCTCCAGCTGCATGCGATCCATGCAAAGAGCATTTGACTTTCACACACCCATTAATCATTTGCCAGCTCGGCTTGCAAGCAGGGCTGCGGCACATGAGCGCAGCAGCACCATAGGGCTGGGGTGGGGGTTAGGGTTGGGGTGGGACAGCAGCACAAGCCTGAGCTCCCAGTGCCTCACAGCACCAGAGGCAGTGGGGTGGGGGGACCCGTGGCTGGGAAACGCCGGCGGATGCCCCCACTGTAATGAGCAAAAACCCTCCGCAAAAATGCTCCTGCAGATAGCATTACAATGGGCTGAATTAAACCGCCTCCTCAAAATGCTCTCTGCTGGGAGCAGGGCCACCAGCAGCCGCTGCCTTTGCAGTGCTGCCTAACCAGCACCCAGCAGGCAGCTCTGCCCACCCTGCCTCTGCTCAGGGCCAGCTCCCCACGCTGGCACGGCCTGAAAATCTTCAAATCTCTGTGGATAAAATGTCCTCAGAGAAAAGGGGATTAACCTGGGCAAGGGGTGGCCTCAGCTCCGGGGCTAGAAGATAAATTGGGCTCCCGGGTGCAAAGTGACACAAGGCTGAGCATCCTCCCTGCCCAGCTTATCCTAGAGCAGGCGGGAGGCCCCAGGGATGGACAGCCATCAGACCATGGAAGAGGAGCAACTTCAGACAGCAAACTCCAACCAAAAGAGGAGCACAGCAAGGGCTGAGCAATATTTTCTAGAGTGTTTCTGGGCAGAGGTCCTGGGGTTGACAATGGAGTAGGGCAGCGTGGTACCCGGATGGCTGTGGAGGGCAAATCCCAAGCCCCACAGCAAACCAGCTCCAGCAGCTGCAGGGTTTACACACATGAGCTCAAAAAGGCATTCAGGTCCCTTTCTCCTGGTCTTCATTGAGCCCCTGGTCTTTGCCCAGCCCCAACTCTGCTCCCATTAGCACACCCATCCTCTGCAGGGGGCCCTGGGGTGGGACAATGCTATCATCCCACAGCAAGAAACAGGACCAGAGAGCCAAAATGCCCTGAGGCCCCTGGGCTGCTCGCAGCAGGCTGAAGACCACATCTCCTGGGCATGAACACGAACTCCTTGGCCATCCTCCATGCCCCCAGAGGCCTCGCACAGCCTGGAGGCACTGAAGGGCTTTGCTCCCCCTGGGAAACCAAGACCCAGCATGGGACAGGATCTGGGAGTCCTACGGGAGTGGAGAGCAGGGCCACAGGAGCCAGCTCACAAGTGAACTCCCCAGACCCCTGAGCCACCGTGCAGTGGGAGGGTCCCACGGGGGAGCCAGGGCTGGCCATGCTCTCCTGCGGCATGCTGACAGCTCTCCAGCTGCTGGGAGAGCAGCTGACGTCAACTGGAGCAAAGCAACACTCCACAGAGCTGCGAGGTCAACGTAACCTCTGGCTGTCCCAGGCAGCCTCGTGGAGACACCGCCAAGAGTGGCCACAGTCACCCTCGCACTCTGTGAAGTGTCCCCCACCCGTGGACCACGGCACCCCCGGTGCGGCCCCAGGGATGGGCACGACGCTGCCCACTCCCCCGGGACTCCAACCCTCCCCGACTGCAACAGCTCCTAGCTTTTTTTCTCCCAGCACAAGGAGTCCTCAGAAAGGGTCCAGGGCATCCAGTTTGGAGGGGAGCTACAGCCAAGCGCCTCGGGCAGGCCACGAGGATGCTGAAGCATTTTGGAGCGCGGGGGCAGGCCAGCGGGACCTGGCAGGCGATGAGACGGGAAGACAATACAACGGCCCGTTTGTGCTCCTGGCTCCCAGCCCCCCCGGCCCTGCCCCATGCCATAGTAAGGCTGGTATTCAGGAATTAATTGATGTAATTAAAGTGTGGCATGACTTTGCCATGGCCTCTGAAGGCAGTGGCGGCAGGCCAGGGTCTGCGGGTGGAGGAGGAGCCCCTCGCGTGCTATTCTCCCTATAGAAAAAGGGCAGATCTTGGGCAGATCCAAGGCATGAAATCGGTATAAAGAGATTGTCAGGGAAGCCTAACGGTGCCAGCCTTTGCCACCATCAGCAGCCGCAGGATGATAATTCATCCCGGCAAGCTGCTGCATCCCGTCCCACTGCAGCAGCACCTCTGGCAGGAGGTGCCAGACCCAACACCAAGCAGTGTCCAGGGATGTGCCAACCCGGCTGGGCTCCGTGGTTGCTCCACTCCCGTTCTGCACCACAGCTCCTGAGTGCAGACAGGGCTCAGACATGGGGCTGGGGGCTGCGCTGGCAGGTTGGGGTCCCCTCGACTCACTCCAGAGCGTGCACTACAGGATAGGAATGTCTCCAGCCTTCCCCCTTCCCCTGCCCCAGCTCTCAGAGGCGATGCCATGCAAGCAGTGACAGTAACAATATCCTGACACCAAGAGCATGTAGGGCGAGCGAACAGAGCCTGGCCCTGATTTCTGACCGCTTGCCCGGGTGGGAATAATTCTCCCGCTGGGGTTCCTGTGTCAGAGGGCTGCTGAGCCCTGGGCTGACTGCAGCATGCCAGCTGGAGCCCTCCCAGCTCACTGCCGGCCTGGCAAAGTTGTAAGCAAACCCCCTGGTGCTTTCAGCAGCCGGGGGAGAATGGAGCAGCGCGGCCTGGGGGGAGCGGGATCCCACAAGGGGCTCTGCGGCGAGCTGGTGACAGGGGACGCCTTGTTGTTAATGAGGTGCAGAAGAGGATGCAGACATCCGCCCCCTCGCCTCCCCAAGGGCGCTGGCTCAGGGGCGCTGGCCCCGCAGCCGCCCCAGCAGCTTTCTCCGGCTATTGGAGCAGCGGCAGGCTGACCCCGGCGCTCCTCTGCACCTCCCTATCCGAGCACCAAGCACGTCATGCCTGCTGGAGGGGATGCGGGGTGCAGGTCGGGATGCCGGGCCACAGGCAACCAGTCTGACCCTGCCAGCACTGGGGTCTGGTTACTGCAGGATGGAGGAATCCATCGCCATCCCTACAGCACAGTGACAGCATCAGGCCCAACCCCTGTCCCCTGCCAGGACCCCCACGGCTCCTCACACTGCTCCTCCATCCGCCCTTCTCGGCACAGTCCAGGCAACAGCCCAACCTCCTGGCCAGGAGGAAGGACAAACCAGGTGTAAGCTCTGGTGTAAGCATCTCCGCAGGGGCTTCATACCAGCACCGCCACAC
>NW_009229952.1:31657-50118 GCF_000690835.1 Fulmarus glacialis
GCGGGCCGGCCACACGGCTGCAGCGGCTGGGCTCACTGGGCTGGGGATGAGCCAGGAGGGCAGCACCTCTGGGGACCCTCCCAGCCCTTCATCCAGAGCAGCAGGAGCCACTGGGTTCCCACCACCACTCCACCAGCGTGGAGCAGGAGGGAAAGCAGATGCAAGATCAACCTCCAGAGCAGCCGCTGGAAACCCAAACAGAGCAATCCAGCTGCGCCACAGAGAGCTGGGGCTCTCCCCTCCTTTCCAAACCCAGGGGCCACTTCTGCGAGCCACCGCCAAAGCCATGCACCAGCTCCTCTGCCTGCAGAAACCACAGCTCCCACGCCTTGCGCGCTCCATCCTCTCGCAGTCGCTCGCCAGACACTGCGGCTTGGCCCGTGCCCCGCAGACTCGGCGCGAGTGCGCCTGTGGCCCAGGGTAAACAAACAGCCTTTCCTCCGGGGCTGTTGCCTCTTGCCACCGCAGCTGCCTTCGGCTGGCCTGGCTGTGCCGGCAGCACGGCTGAGAGGTTTAGCAAGGCTGGTGGCGGGTCCGGGCTGCCGGCGCTGCCTGCCACCACGGCTGGCGGAGAGCAGGACTGAAACAACAAACAAACAAGAAACATGCATGGCTTGGCTAGGCCTGCACATTGGAAACAGAGATAAGCTGCTCCGAAAGCCGAATCCCAGCGAGGTAGTGGAGTAGCGAGCAGAGCGCGGCAGAGCTGCCATGTGCTGGCCAGGGAGCAGACAGCCCCGGCAGATGCCAGCTCCCAGCCCTGGGTGCTGGGGAGGGGAAGCACCCCGAGGTGCAAGCAGGAGTGCCCAGCCACGCTACGGCTGCTGGCTCTGCCGGACAGCACCCAGCTCCGGCGACGGGATGGAGGGAGGTCAGGCTGGGCTGGAGAGCGCAGTTGCATCCCCTTGCACTGCAGCCAGCCCTGCCGGAGGCCACGTGGCCAAGCGCATGTGATGATGGTGGCGAAACGAAGGACAGTAAATCATTAAGCTGCTGTGGCTGTGCTGTTAAGACCCCGTGCTGGAAGCCCCCGGGCATCTCGACTTGCTTGCGACTACACAAGGGCTGGAGTCAGGGTCTCCGCACCCGGCTCACCACCCTCTCCACTGTGCAAAGACCCTTGTGCTCTGCCCTGGCAGGAGCAGCAGCCTCGCTCCTTGGGCTCATTATATTTTTCTAAACAACAAATCTTGCAAGTGCAGTTCGGAGCAGAGCGTCTGCTGTGAAACTGGGACTGGGTTATTTCCGCAGCCCTGAGATGCTTTGGAAACTGCTGAAGCAGGCAAGAGAATAGTTCATGGTCCCCTCGAACTCACCCGACCTCCCCGAAGGAGCTGGCTGAGTTAGTGGTTTGAGCAGGAGAAGACTTGTGCTTTATTCCCAGCTCTGCCACTGACTCACTGGGTGGCTTTGAGTGAATCACTTCCCTCCACATGTGTTTTCAGCTGGGAAGTGCCGGCTGGGGCAGCTGCTGCTCCCCAGGCACCCGGCAGACGTACCTGGCTGGCTGCAGTACGGGCAGCAAAGGCACAACACGGAGAGAAAGGCAGCTCTCAGCTCCGTTAGGACCAGCCTCTGCCCTGAAGACCAGATCATCCCCGTTAACAGGCACAAGGTAAAGCAGGCTGACACCCTGAGCTGTATCCAGCCTGCCTGAAGTACAACCTGCTGCAGGCAGACTGGGGACAACACCTCCTGTACCACTGAGGTGGTTTCTTTCCTCTCTCCCCTGTGCCCCCGAGGTGCTTTCTTTCCTCTCTCCCCTGTGCCCCCCTCTGCAATCCCCACATCCTTGGAGCCCATCTTTGCCTCGGACAGCCTCACGTGCTCCATCAGTCCAGGGCAGATGGGGCTCCCCAGGCTCTGGTTGGAAAGATCCAGGCCAGACCCAGCAGTGGTGTCCCCAGGATTTCAGACACTTTGGGAAAAAGAGGCTTGTTGCTAGAAATACAACTTCAAATGTTCTGGACCATCATGATGACTCAGTGCTGGAAATGCTCTGCAAGCTCTGCATCTTCTGGGCTTGCACTAGTACAGACGCACTCCAGTCAGGGGGCTGCACCCACAGGCCTGCGAGATGTTGCTCCCATGTCCATTGTGGCACTGGGCTGGGCAACTGCAGCTATCGGGCATTTGGGGTAGGGGTCACCAGGTCCTGGAAGAGCCTCCAGAAAAGTGGCCTCTGGGACGTTACGAGGGGATGAAGTGAAGGTAAGAAATGCAGAAACTGGTGAGGAATGTGAACGGGTGTCCCAGGCCAGATGTCTGGGGGAGGTCGGGAGGTGCAGTAGGCAGCGTTGCGGTTGTTTGGAGAAGAGCAAGGGTCAGTCTGTGAAAGCGAATCCCCCTGATCATATTGGCTGATGGTTTCCTTCCACAAGGCATTACCCAGGGACATGATGTTCTCTGCATTTTACCAAAGAGAAAATTGTGGCAGCAAGAGGCAAATCAGCTACAGAGGTCAGCAATGGTGTGAACTCAGAGAGCAAGCTCGGAGCACCCTGTCCAGCACCTTCACCATGCACAGCCTTCCCTCGAGGGCACTGTTCCCCTCTGCAAGGCATGTGGGTGCCCTGGGCGTGCAGCCAGGCACCTTCCCCTCCATGGCACAGGATGAACAGCCACAGAGACAGAGAGAGGAAAAATACATGCATCGGAACACAAGTATCTTCCACAGATAATGCAGCTGCTGGGGTCCCAGGGGAGAAACAGAGAGGACAGGGAGGGACCTGCCGAAGGGAGCACGCAGTGGTCCCCAGCAGCCAGCTTTGTCCCCAAGGCTGCGGAGGTCTGAGATCAGCTCTCCTCTGCCACAGACCGTGGTGTGGCCCTGGGCACATCAGTCCCAGTGCCCATGAGGGCACTCCCCAGAGAGGCCCCAGGGATGCTCCCGCAGACCGTGGCAGCCAAGCTCTCTGCCGGTGAGTCTGTGGGCAGCTCCCAGCATGGCCGGGTCACAGCAGAGCCAGGCGAAGGCATGAGGGCTCCATGGGCCTCCCCTGCCACCTCCAGCAGATCCACTCCCGAAGCCTGACCAGTTTGCTCCCCTCCACTTCCCAGCTGGCTCCAGGCAAGGAAGGCTGCATGTGTTTTGGGCAGGCAGCACTGCCTCCCTGCCTGCAGCCAGCTCCGGGCAGGGGAAGAGCACCCTCTGCCGCTGCTCCGGCGGGCGTTGCTGCAAATCCAGCACCCAGCTCCCAGCCTGGAAAATGAGAGAAACTCCAAGGCCCCGGCTTGTCACCAGTTTAATAGGCACAGCAAAAGGAAGTTTATAAATCCAGTTCGCTTCTCTAAATGGATTTGCATTTGGCATCTCTTTCAACAAGGGCAATGAAAACAGACTTTGATATCATATGCTATCATTTTACTAATAAAAACAGACCACAGTTGCCAAATACATCTGAGCATCTCAAAAGTGCTCTTTGAATTAAAGAGACATTGCCAAATTTAAAGTGCATGTTCTTAGTTTAGAAACTAGACTGCATCAATTAGACACGAGTATACCAGCAGAGACGAAGGATGCAGACTGAGTACACCCAGTATGTTCCTACACACATCTATATGTGCACACAGCTGCTTGCATATATATGTGTCTGGCCTCTGCTTTGCTTCTTCAGCGGTAGCATCCCTGGGCGCAGAGCGGATGTCCTGGGCCTGCTCCCTCGCACACACCTGCCTGGGAGAGCCAGGCTCCCACAGGAACCAGGAAAGCAGCGTTGCAGGAAGCCGCAGCAGCACGGCAGGCCCCCAGCAGCCAAGCAGCCAGCATGGGCTGCAGCTGGCCGTGCACAGAGCAGCACGCCTCGCCAGGAGCCAGCGCCTCGCTGCCGCTCTCCCACGGCTGCACAGCCTTCCGGGCTGCTCCCACCTGTGGAAAAACCTGGTGGGTGAGATCACCTCGGGCATTGGCCAGCCGCTGAGGTGAGTTCATGGCCCAGAGCTGAGAGCCCTTGGGTTTCAGTCAGAGGGGACCTGCACTCGGGTGGGAGCCAGCAGCTTTCCAGCCCTGTAGCCTCTCCTCCAGCGTGGCTGCCTGCAGCAAGACACAAGTGAACAAGAGCAGCCCCCACGCGGCTCTAGGCGTCACCAGCTGCCTGGTCCAGGGTTCAGCATGCCCGTGGGGTTGTTGATTAGAGTATGGGGGCCCTACTTTTGGGGGAGAATGGGGGACCAGCAGCTGGAATGATTATGAAGCCTGTCCCTGCAGACTTCTGTCTCTGAGTCACTGGCTGGTGTTGGCTAACAATACAGGGAGTTATCAAAAAAGCCGTTGTCAAAAGGGATAAGTCTGATTGTTCTTGTCCCTGTCTGCCTAAACCTGTCTGCATACCTTCACGCCATGTTGACACAGTCCCCAAGGCTTGGAAAGGCTCCCAATTCCCAAAAGTCAGCAGTTTAAAGAGCCGCTTTGAGGAGTCCCAGCCTCTACTCAGCATGCAGGAGGATGCAGGGGGACCAGCTGTCACTCCTGCTGGACATGTCCCCTGGGGAGACAGGACCTCTGTGCCAGCTCCCCTCTAGAGATGCCCAACTCTCTCCATTCTAGGGCTCCCAATCGCAGCTCCTCAGGAAAGGGCCTAAAATTGGGAGAGGTGAATCACCCCCTTCCTCGTCCCTAGGGCAAAGCTGGTGAGGAATTTTCTGTCATTGTCATTTTCCTAAAGGAAAATCCACTTGTGCCCAATCGTGCTTCTCAGCTCTGTGACCTTTAAGACTGACTGTCTGCTGGGAAAGCAGGAAACAAACAGATTTGTTTGGTTCAGTTTGATCTGACTCGAAATATTTTTGGTTGTGGTCCTGATCCAAAGTGTTTCATCTCAGATCAGTTCCACATTAATCCGTAATTCCCTGGCAGGCTGTGCCGCCAGCAGCACTGTAGCTGGGATGCTGCTCCCTCCTGGCACCCTGCTCCTTCCCCAGAGTGGATCTCTGGCTGCTCCGACCAGCCCCAGCCAGGTGTGCCGTGAGTGTCGCACACAGCTCGGCATGAGCGTTTTTCAGAGGTTGCAGGCCCCTGACTGCGAGTGCAAGACTGTGACAGCCTCCCTCACCGCTGTCCCTGAGCACTTCAGTGCCTGCATCTGTGTGCTGGCTGAGAACTTGGCCTCTAAAGCATCAGACAGGCCTTTGCAGCTCAGCAGGAGGCTCCTCTGAAGCAGCTCCTCACTGTCTTCTCTGCAACTTTCATTCACTTCTCTCTGCTCTAGGACTGTCCCATTTCTTTCCAGCATTTGCCCCACCACCAGCGACCCTTGTCTTCTTGACACTGTACCCCTGCCCTGCTCATAATGCCACGTGTGAGCACAGTGGGAGCCCGAGCCCTTGCATGAACAGACAAAAAAACCTTTGCTGGCTCTTGCTGCTGAGCTGGTCTCATCGGTGTAAGTCAGTTAATGTTTCAGGACATGGAGACGTGCGGTCGGAGGCCAGCACTGCCAGTAGCAAAGCAAGGGCATCGTGTCAGGGACGGCAGCAAACAGGGGCTGCACACAACCAGTAGCTGTGTGTGCTTGTCCCACGCCGGCTCCCCCGGGCAAGCCCGGCTCCAGGCAGACGCACTCCCAGTACAGGAGGTGTTGATGGAGCTGCAGGCCTGTGTGGGGGCCTGCTCACAGGCAGTTGTGTCTGAGACAGAGGAGGGTTGCTGCAACTAGGGGAGCGGTCACATGCAGGCAGAAAGCTCAGCCAGGAAGGCAGGGTCAGGTGCTGACGTAGCATGAACTCAGGGTGCTACGGCACAACTGTGCTGTCGCTCTATTTCAGCCCTGGTTGTCCTCAGCCCCAAGCAGAAAGGATTTGCAGAGCACAAGGATACCGTCCTTCCCTTTGGCAGGATGCACCTACAGGTCTGCATATGCAGAGAGCTGGTCTGCAGCAGGGTCAGCTCCAAGGGTGTCTCTGCCGCACATGCACGCAGCTCCCTGTGCTCTGCCCTGAAATCGCAAGGGAGGACTCAAGCATCACTCACCTCACCTTGCCACTCACTGACACTTGTCCAGACACCAAAACATCCCAGCCAGCCTCAGTGGCTTTATCTGGAGGGTAGGAAGGAGCATCTCAGTGAACCTCTGTCCCATTAGTTACAGCCTCCTTCCCCTGCCTCTTACAGAGCAACTGCAGGTGATGTAGGAGCCAGCTAGTGCATGTCCTCAGATGGGAGGGAGCAAAAGGCATGCTGAAGCTGAGGACAAGTCAAGACAGTGGCCTTGGGTGGAGCCACTGAAGAGCAAGGATCCTGACGAGCACCGTGAACCTCTGTGGTCCAGCACAGCCTAGAGCCCACAGCCAGGCCAGCGCTTTCAGAGGGAGGACATGTTTCCTCCAGGAATACCTGTGAGTTAACCTCAGCATCTCTGTTTCCCACTGTCCTGCAAAATGGTTTTATAAGCAGATAGTTCTCCGCCATGGGAGGCTGGTGTACACACAGCCTCCAAGAAAGATTTTCAAGTTGGTACTGCAGAAAAATCTTACAGTGTCTGGGTGTTTCAGCCTGCCCAGATGAGATAACAGGCACATACTATCATCTCAAGCAGGCCAAGGCTCCCAGGAGCAGCATTATGAAGGCAAACATTTGGATGCTCGAGATTGTGCTCCATGCCCCCAGGCACATCTTTGCTGTCTTGTTTCTGAAGCGCTCCTGGTCTCTGGGCCAGCTCCTGCACAGGGGCACAAGACACACCACTACACAGTCGAACAATTTATCACTTGAGTACCCAGTTCCCTGAGCTCATTTCCTGGTAAAAGACTCACTTCACTTCTCCTCTTTGACTCTCAGCATTTAAGACTGCCAGGGGAGCATCAGCTCACAGATACAGATCCCATGTGCCATCTCACCTCTCTACGGGCACATACTCCCCTGCGAGGGGCAATTCTTCCATCACAGAATCTCAGAATGGTTGAGGCTGGAAGGGACCTCTGGAGGTCACCTTCCCCAACCCCCTCGGGGTGGGCACTTGGGAGGAGGGAGACCCACACGGAAAAGCACATGGCTCTAGGGCAAGGCTATTCTGACATGTCCACAGGCAACCACCATAAGACTATGCTGATGTGCTCACAAGCAACCACATTACTGCTGCTTAGCACATTACTGCCAGCTGCCATCCACGACCATGCGGGTGCTGCAAGCAGTGGCAAATGCATGGAGAGCTGCTGACTCCAGAAATGGCTGCATGACCGCAGTGCGTGGAGCTGCCGTGCAGGGACTTGTGCCAGGAACTGCACAAGGAACCAGACACCTCGGCATTGGCATAGCAGGAGCCATCTCCATCCTTGGCAGCACATCTGCTCTCTTGGCATCACAGCAGCAGGGAGGTTACAGGAGGGATGTGAAGGATGGGGCAGAAGGGCAATGGATGGGTATAGAGGGTGGGAGAGGAACTGGAAAAGGGAGACAGGCAGTGTGACTAGCCACAACAGGAAACAAGGAGCCAGAAAGAGTATTCTCGGTAATCTAAAAATAAGGTCTTTCAGTTCTTCATCTTTGCCACCTCCGAGGGTTTCAGTGCTGAGGACTGAGAAGTATGAGATAGTCCAGAGAGACAGTAACTGTGCCTAAACTGCAGGACCCAGGAACACCTTTCAGCACCAGTAGTTGGTGGGAATCAAGTCACATCACAGCTCCACAGCAGAAGGATAACAGAGTCATCCCTCCCACTCTTGATGCCAAAGTGAGTAAGTCAAGGCAGCTGAAGCTGAGCAATCAGCACGCTGTCCTGAACTCACATACAGCCCTAAACAGTGACACACGCTGCCTTTAGCAAGACCTCAATGTGCTGGGCAGACATTTGCAGAGCATCAGGAACGTGGAGATGATGTGCTGGGGAGCTGTGCCAACTCACCTCCTTCAGGCTCAGTGGAGGTCACAGCCTGCCCAGTTGCTCGTGGTTTCTTTATTCTGGTTCCCTTTTAAAATTTTTGCAGTTCTTTGTCTACAAACACCTTTGCTGCTCTCAGCAGTTGTTGTTCTTCCTAACTCAACTGTAACTTGCTTTGTTTTGTTCTGCTTATCTTTCCAAGGACACTTTGCCTGGTTTTCCTTATCTCCTGTTCTTCTTGAAGAGCCTTGAATCACACCAGAGCAGCTATTCTGCTCACCGTTTTTGTGGTTCATAATATGTTGCTTGTGCTAACCATCACTCACACCAGCTACAGACTGTTTGACCTGCCCTCTCCCTCGCTGAGTTTTGTGGGAAGGAAAGCTGGATACACAGCCAGGAAAGGAACTGTGACATGCTCTAATCCTGCAGATTAGGCATAATTTATTGATGTAGGGTGAAGAACCAAAGCATAGTACTGTGCTGCAGGGATAGGCTGGCTTCCAACTTCTACTTTATGGCCACAAACAAAAATCCCAGGTAGCCAGGAAAGCCGAGCAGACCAAAAACTACTTGGGTTACCTCTCCCAGCATCTTCATCCTCTTGCTGGTTGGAGTCCAGTGGGAAGGACCTATCTCGAGCAAGCCCACCCCACCAGGGCCAGCATACCTCAGGCCGCTCTGCTCTGCTGTGACTCGCTTTGAAAAACTCCAGCACCTGGGAAAATGACTGGTCTCACTTCTGTGTCTCTATTGTGTTCGGTGGGGCTTGCTCTCTGTTGGCAGAAACCCAAGACCAAAATCAAGTGTTTCTTAACTCAGTTTTCTCCCCTGGCTACCTGTGCATGCCTTAGCAAAGTTCTCTGAAACCCCAGCGCAGCAGGATCTGCAGCTTCAGGCCAGCTGCTGCAGCCCAGCATCTGTCAGCTGGTTCCAATGGCACAGAACTAGCTTACACCAACAAAAGATCCCATCCAGGAACTGGGAAGCATTGTTCTCATTACCTCTGCAATGTTTTTGGTCGCAAGCTATCCCGTAGGGAATGGTGGAGCTGGCTGTTTCAGCCTGGTTTCCAGCAGAAACAAAACTTAAGCAATCACGCCATTTGTGTTTGTTCATTCATCCCCAACAGCCCGGGAACCCATCGGCAAGTTTCACCCAAATCTGACAGAGGGGTCAAGAAGTTAATGGTCTGACTTGATTTGTGACATGAGGTCTCTCTCTCCTACCAACTGCATGGGAGGAACCCACACAGAAAGCTGCTGTGAGAGCTCAACTTCTATCAGACACCAGAAAACAGTACACAGAGCTTCCCCAAATGCCCTCCTCATGCAGAAGCTTTAGGCAGGACTCACACTTTCCAGGACACCAGAGGATCCACCAGAGAAGACAGAGCACTGAGAGAGGAGGTTTCCTTGAGCTGGCTGCTCAGAGTTGCTGCCTCTGGTTTTGCACTGAGGCTGCCACCACAATAAAACAGAGAGGTTAACACTGAGAAACAGAAAAACCAAGAATGGCCGGTACCTGATGGAAGGAAGTAGCCCCCCGCCTTGGGAGCGGCCAAAAATGCCAGGCAGCATCAACCATGCCGAGGCCCCAGAACAGCAGGCAGGGCCACGATTTTCTCACCCTTCCAGGCAGGTTTTAAAGATAATGGTGTCTTTTCTCCAGGCTTCACCAAACACTCAGAACAAAATCCAGGGGAAACAATTGATGTCAGTGACTGATGTGCCCACTACAGCGCTTGAGCTGTTCATAGGAAGAAGCACAAAAATATTACAAGTTCACTGTTTATCTAACACCGGCCAAGGGCAAAGTCAACAAACAGCCTTGGTATCTCTCAGGAGACACAAAGCTCTCAGCCCCAGCCTGCCCTAAACGGACATGGGATGCATTGACTTTGGCAGCACTGACTGCTGTATGCTGTCATATCAATAAACATCCCCATACAGACATCTGAAGGAGGTGAATGGTCGTGGGATGTGGAGAGGAACAGTGTTTGCTATGAAGAGACAAGGGAGAGAGAAAAATCAGTCTCATAAATAATAACACTTCACTCTGTGTGAAGGAGTAAGGAATGAATAAGGAAAAGTAGGAGCACTGATCGGGGAGGCTGTCCCAGGTACTGCCCGGAAGACACGGTATTGCTTATACTGCTGTGCAGCTGCGTACAGATAAGGAGGTGGTGGTGCTGATGATGTGCTCCCACCATCCTTGCTGCTGCTTTGCTGTGTGGTTCCAGAAACACCTTTACCTCACCACACAGTGTGGACCTCTCTGGTTACTCCTCTCCCAGAACATGGTCCCCATGTGCCAGTTTGCATGGAGAGGGATGCAGCTCTGTGCCAGGCTGTGGCTGGAGAGCTAACCTGGGGCAGGGTTCCTCCGAGCCCACACCTACTCTCAGATCCAGCCCCTTTCCCACCTCACAGTCCATAGTCATCAGCAAAACTACATTAGGCTGATACAGTAGCTTACACGTGGCTCCTGGCAATGCTGTTACTGTGGGAAACCCATAAGCACGAAACTATGGCTCACAGTGCAAATTTCACTCACTGAGATGCGACTAGTCTAACACAATCCCTTCAGCTGCTTACTTTAAGAAGGGAAGCATGTTTCCAACATCTTCAGAGAAAGAGGGCTGCCTGAAATGGAACCAAGAAGCAAACGAGCAGCCCAGGCAGCAGAGAAAAGCCAGGCCATCAGCCCTGAAATATACATCACAGCATAAAACAGATGACAGCTTGTGAAGGTCCCTCTGAATAGCAGCTGTGTCCTCCAGTGTATCAACTGTTTGCCCCCAATCTGGTATCGTCCACAAGCTGACTGAGAGTGCATTCTAAGCCATTAATAAAGACACTAAACATTATTGGTCCTCGTGTCAAAAAAGCATTGAGTATCTCTGCCTTTTCCATGTCCTTTGTTTCTAGGTCCTCTGCCCCAGTAAGCAGTGAGCCCACACTTTCCTTAGCCTTAATTTTGCTGCTGGCATACTTGAAAGAAGCCCTTCTTGGTGTCTTTCACATCTGCTGGCTCCAGCACCACTGAGCTTTGGCTTTCCTCACTCCATCCTGAAAGCTCAGGCAATGCCTTGATGTCCCCTGCAGGTAGCCTGTCCCTGCTTCCACCGCCTGTTCAGCAGTCCCCTCTTGGGCTCCTCCCCAAAGCACCGCTCTTACATCAAGGAAGCTGGTCCCAGTCCAAGATGCTGCTATTTCAGTGGATCCAGGATGAAAAGGAAGGCAAAGTTGCAACCCAGCCTATCCAGGAGGAATCAAGGGTGAAATTCCACCTTTCCCAAAACATCTAAGCTGCACATACAGTACAGAGCCATTTTAAGAGCAACAATGCCCCCTGCCTGTCTCCATCCCAGCACTCTCTTCCCATTCCTTTGAATTTTCCATCTGCAAATCAGTTGATTTAGATCTGTCCCCTCTCTCGTACCACAGCCAGGACATACAACTCCAGGTTTAGGGGAAATGTGACTTTCAGGACTGTATTCTGCTTCAACATGGTGTAGAGTAAGGCTGGCTTCACTGAGTCTCTGCTGTTCAGCCTGAACCAGGGCTTGGTCATGGACAAGTCAGGTCACTTTCAGAGGCCCACATCCTCAGTAGCATCCAGAAACTCAGCTCCTTCTGTTTTCAGAATCCATACTGGTAACTTCATCTTGCCTCTCCATTCAACTCCTTCACCTTTTCCAAATTCCCACTGTACCAGAGAGAGGATATTGCCCAGATCTTCCCACTGACCTCACTATGGTGCTCCACATCTTCTTGCTCTCTAAGGGTAGCACCTTGTCTTGACTCACTGCTTTCTCCAAGTGGAGAGAACAAGCAAAGATGGAGGAAAGGCAGGTCATGGTGCCAAAGGAGGCCTGCTGGGCTGGAAAGGGACAGGTGT
Organism: Fulmarus glacialis; assembly: GCF_000690835.1. NCBI lineage: Eukaryota > Metazoa > Chordata > Aves > Procellariiformes > Procellariidae > Fulmarus > Fulmarus glacialis. The sequence continues at coordinate 43,375 of NW_009229952.1, forward strand.
TTGTGGAGTGAGGTGATATGCTCTGAGCCATGACTTGGGTTCCCACAGAGAGCTGGTTGCCTGAGTACCCTTGACTGTGAAGAGGACTAGGAGAGCCTGTCCCCGGAGGAGATCGTTGTGACTCCACGGAGCAGGGCAGGAGAGCTGCCAAGACTACTCTCTGGAGAGACAAGGGGCTGGGTAGGATCACAGACATCCCTGACGCAGAGGAAACCGGGTACTGGGAACCTGGAACAAGGGACTGAGAAGCACAGCAAGGGAAGAGTTTGGGGTGATGAGTCACAGACTGAACGCAAACACAGGAACAGGCTATCACGCGGTAACCAGTTACTGCATGTCAGCATTACAGTCCATGTGCATTCGCTTAGTCCGTGCAAATAAGGTCATTTCAGCCAGCTTAGTGCGGTTCTGTCACGTTGGCTAACTCGAATTGACTTGCATGTGCCATGGATTAAGGGTGTGCACACAGATGCCCCCCACCGTCAGCTGATGTACGGCAGCGTATTCCTCTGTGATAACTTGTCCAGTCTGTCCGCGCCTCCAGCTTCATAAAAGCTTCATCAGTGGGGCAGGGAAGCCTCAAGAAAAAGCACCTGTGGAATGGTAAGGTAGCTAAGGAGATGACACAAACCAAGCTGCCAGTGGGGTTTTGTTCAAGCACAATGAGGACCTATTCCATGCCATTTCTGCCTTCCATCTTGGGCGTGCCTTCTCCAGGACCACAGCCTCCCATGTTCCTCTCCTAGGCTGAAGCCTACTGGGCTTGGAGATGGCTGCTTGACAGAACTGCCTCGTTAGGAGGTTTCGCAACAAGCTCCCTGTGACTGTATTAAGCGGCCTGCATCATCTGTTTTGACTTTGCTGGATTTGTCTGTGTTCAATATATTTCTCGCAAGGGTCCCAGTTCAGCCCTCATTGACGTCAATGGGAGTCGGTCCATTCCCTTCAGTGAGAGCGAGAGCTGTCCCTTGGTGCTTGTATCTCGGCTGTTTCATTTCAATGCCCAGCTCCGTACACCCTCCTACCTTTCCCATCCCTTCGACATGGCTGGCGGCTCTAGCCTGTCCCTTCTGGCTGACTAGCGGATCCTGTCCTGAACTCACTCCTTGTTCCCTGACACTGTACGACTGTCGTTTGTTGTTCATCACATATCTTGATTTTCTGAGCACCTTCAGCATCGTATTTCCTCAGCTGGACCCTCAGCAACTTTTTGATTTCTTAAACACAGACAAAGCAAGTTTTGTTGGTTGGCCTCTCCACCTGGGCGATATCCTCCTTCTACAGCACAGTCATCCACCTCCACCTTGACAGTAAGGAAGGCTTTCACTTCAGTTAGTTTTATTTCTGCATTAGCTCCTCACTGATCAGTTCCCATCCTAACTTAGATCTCTATGTGGGTGATTATCAAAGAGGAAGGCTGGACAGTCACAGGAGTCCAAGAATCTGGTTTCAACACCACACTCTGTTAAGGATTCCCACTGAGATTTTGGATAAGCCATTTAAATTCTTTGCTCTCCCCTGTAAAACCGGGAATCGTGCTCCCCTCTCTCCAGTGTTTTTTTGATGGTGAGATGTCCTCACAGTATTTTGAGACCACTACTATATCTCATGCAGAGAACTTTACATCCCCAAGCCTTTCTGAGTTAGCACCACCGCTGCTTCTAAAACACTTCAAAAATGGACAAACAAAGATGCAAAAGATTAGCTGATCACCCACTAGATAAACCTTTCATCACATCCATGGACTGCCAGAGAAGAGGCAGGACAACACACGCCATGCATGCATGCCCTTTCCTAGAGTACTCACTCCAGCAATGCTGGGGAGAGAATCCTGCGCTAGACAGCTCCATGGTGTGACCCAGTACAGTCTTGCTTACGTTCGCATGTTCATCCTGGAGCCAAACTGTCTGTCTGATTTACATTATCCTAAGGAAGACCTTGAGTTAATGGCACTAAAGTTCTTCAGAGAAGACCTATCTCATGGAAGAGGGAATAAGACAAGGAAAGAGGGAACAACGGGAACTTTTCTCCTTCCACATCCCAGCTGGGCTTGGCTGGAGCTGGCTCCAATTACGCTGGTGGAGCCCAGCGCTGCGTGCACTTCTGAGGCTGCCACAATATCTCCCAGTGCCAGAGACGCGCTCTCAGGCAAAGTGGGAAGCAGATGGGCTAAACGCAGCACCCCCACCTCCCTGCGGCAGGCAGAATTTGAGAGAAGGGGATCGTTTTTATCAATAACAGATATTCTGCTGGAAGGGGGTAGGCTTCCTGTGAGCTTCAGCAGCGAGGAGGGAACAGCAAAGCGCTCAAACAGCAGTGAGCCACAGTTCCAGGGGAACACTTTCAAGATGTGGTCTGTCCCACTGATATGCAATCACAGAGAATTCAGCCTGAGAAGCAACGCTATATCCCACCGGATTTAGAGATGAGAAGGGGGACAGACAACGCTTCAAAGCTGATGGTGTCCAGGGTACCCCTGCACATCATCTCCCCGAGGATCTGTGAAGGCCCATTAACTCTGCCACAGGGAAAGCTGCTCTGACTAAAGCACTCACACCCAGCTCCCATCTCGCAGGCAAATCATGGGGAATGAACTGTCAAAGACAAGGCCAACCAGCGTCGCACTCCCTCAGTGCTTCACCTGCACAGCACTGGTGCCAGAGACGGGCAGGGGATGGGGCCATGCAGTGACACTGCTGTCGGACTAAGGATGTGAGGAAGGGGAAGGAGGAGGGATGGAAAAGGTGAACATGGGCTGCCAGAGCCTTGCTTAGGTGGGAGCTGGGCAGAAATGGCAGCGAATCCACTATTTACGAGGAGTAAAGTGTTACAGAGCACAGCTGGGCCTGGACTACCTTCACCGACACCACGGCCTGCCAAGCTCCTAATAAAACCCAACACAGGTTGACTTGGGTTCTCATGGTGCTCCAGAGCAGCAGCTTCCCCCTCCCCACCTGGGGCCCACATGCGCTGTGAAGCAAGCGCTTCCCCAGCATCTCACCGCATCCAGGGCCTCCAGGGCTTCCCCACCCACCTCCACAGCCAAGCGGAGCAGCCCAGGTCCATGCCCTCACTGCTTAACCTGCCCTCTGCAGCCCCACCTCACCACACATGCCTCCCCACTCCGAGCGGGGACGGAGTACGCCCACGGTCTGTTGTTGTTGGTTTTGGCTCAGCAGTAGCAGGCTGCTTCCAGCAAGAGTGCTATGAATAATTGCCCAATTAACTGGAGGAACTTCCAGATGTGTGTTTGCTTTCATACCCATCCAGCCCCCCTCAATCCCACGTGCCTAACGCCGCGGAGAGCGGTGGGGGTGGGAGAGCCAAGGCTCTGCTAGCTCGCGCAGCAGCGTGGGCAGGGCTAGCCCGCTGCCTGGCTCAGCTCCCCTTTCCACCCCCACCTCCCTCCCACTCTTTAAATGGGGAAATGGTCTTTTTTTAACGACCCCGGGGAGAAGGAAATTTGCCCTGCCTGCCAGAGCTTGGTTACGCATGCCAAAAGCAGAGCAAGCAGAGAAGAAAGCTGATCCCATGTTATGATTTTTATCAGGTGCACATACAGTGAACCCTCTTAAGACAGGTATTTTTTGCCATTTCCCCCCGCTTTTCCCATTGAATAATCTCGCACTCAGCAGAGGTCTTATTATCAGCCAAACTGCTTTCACCCTGTGGGACGTACTGAAGCATTTCAAGATTGTGGTGGTTCTCTGTTATCAGTGGGACCCAGCCCTAGCATTGCCACCCATCCGCTTCACACCGTCTGAGAAAGGGGGGCTCTTTCTAGAATCCGGGTGGAGATTTGACCTGGGCACGGGGTGTCTGGAATTTGGCCGACAGAACAAGGCCAAAAGGTGGCTCAGACCCCACAGACAATGTGAGCTTCCCACCATCCCTCGCTCACAGAAAAAATGCAAGGGGTGGCTTCCACCTCCTCTGATTTTTGCACCCAGTTCGGCACCTGAATATCTAAGCTCCAGTGAGAAGAAACAGAAGCAGCTCCAGAGCGACCTGCTTCATCCGATGGGGCTTAAGACAAATGAGCTGATTCCGTCACGGGAGGCTTCAGTCTCTCCCCACTGCACAGCACAGATGGAGCTTAAAGGACAAAATTACACCAGATGGCAAACTTCTAGACAGCTACTGTTTGGGGAAATGAATGCCATCCAAAACATGCGCTCTGCCCAACCACAGCATGAGTGAAGCAACTCCAGCTCAAGGCATTCTCCCAGACCAAAACCTCAGCCTTTGGACCCTTTGGACAAGACATAACCAGCAGCTAGGGGTGATGACTCTGTTTGGAAGTGGCATTAGCTTGGCAGTGTGGGCATCACACGACTCCTTGTGTCATCCAACTGCCAAGGTTTTATCTTGCAAACCTTCACAAAGCAACTAGCAGAGAGCACCTGGGACTTACACACCAACACAACCGCAGTCAGAACGTCTCCTTTAGCACCAGCACACAGATGCACGTACAGCACTGTTGAAGCAGAAGGCTCCTAAGACCTGCTTTTCACCCAGCAGCTGGCGAAGACTGAACCCAAAGAAAGAGGACAAACTGCCATGTAATCCTTCCCCATGGTGTACAGAGAGCCTGGCCCACTGCAGGTCAAGCAAATGCTCTCTCTAACTAAGCAGTTTCAGGGAAAGTGTGCTCCTGAAGCCGGCGAAATGGTTTGGACAATGCTCTGCTTCCCCATCCTTTGAATCAGGACAACTCGACAGGGCAGACAGCCAAGCTCCAAATACCTTTAAAAGATGAACGATGATGTTTTCCTGAGAGAAGCTCAACAGCCAACATTAACTTTTCAGTAATCAGCAAATAGCCCAGTGTCAAAAACACTTTTCCATGACGAATTTCCATACCACACATCGCAAGACTCGGGTATAAACTCCCATTTCAATCACTGGAAAAGCTGCCGGGAATAACTTTCCCTTGCCCCCTAGATTGCTGTTCAAATCCAGCCCACCTACAGCAATGACGATTCATTTGTCCCCTCCTCTCCACAGCACATTTCCAGCTCAATTACAGATGTGGCAAACTAAATGATCGGGTTGTTTCCTTCAGACAGAGCATGAACCTTGTTGCTAGAGAGCAGCTGACCAGCTGTAATGCATTCCTTTAGGAGGAGTTATTCACAGCTCCTGTGCTTGATCTGCTGCACATGGGGCAGCTTGAGCAGGCTGGCATTTGTTCTTCCACAAAAGGACACAGCATTGGAGCCTGGGGAGGAAGGAGGAGGTGCCACATGTATGAGGAAGGCAGGGTCTGAGATCCTGGCCTGAGAGGTGAGACTGTACAGGACCAGAAGCAGTAAAGATGGGGAATTCGATAAATGCCCAAAGGGAGAAAAAACTATGTGTTTCCTAAGGACAACAAGGCCTTACGTCTGCCCTGGCACTGGCGTCTCAACCTGGTCTGACATCCATGGGGCAGGGGCGCTGAGCCTGCCCGCCCACAGTGTTGCTGTCAGAAGGCAGAGGAAGTTTTCAGGCTGTGCAGTATTTTGCAAGGGTGGAACAACTGGCTTCCCCTCCGCAGCCGTCGCCCTCCCCACCACCCCGCAGGGCTCTAAGTGGGCCATAAATGTTTTCAGCATGGCACTTTACCAAGCATACGCCATAAATTACAGTCCCGTGCCGATAATAAGTCAGGTAATAGCGCCACTTTTTTGTCCTGCCAACTGCACAAAAGGTGGCAGAGGGGAGGGAGGACGGCGGGGGGAGACGCCTATTAGCACCAGGCTGGATTTTACACGCGATGGAAAGTGTTTGTTCAGCTGGAAGTGAGAACGGTCCTTAACCCAAGAGCACACGCTAATGAAAACAGAGTGTGCAGAGGGGGTGAGGGGCACCGGCACAGAGTGGCAATTCACGCTTCGGCGCAGGTGCGAGGGCTGCGAGGACCAGGCCTGGGTCGGAGCACCCACGGAGCTCTGGCTCCATTTCACACCTTTTGGAAACACTAATTGCAGGTTCTGCTTTGCCCTAAGGGAGAACACGGACAGGTCTGAGAGCACCCAGTGCCATGGATTTTGGTGCAAAGCCCACTTGACAGGCTGAGCGAGGGACGTGCCCTCGCCATTTGGCTGGGACAGCAAGGAACCCACTCCAGCCAGAGGCCCTCTTCTCATCCTTCACCCAGGTGGATTCAGCCTATTCTCAGGTCTCCAGAAAGCAACGCCATGGGACCGCAGCCTGATTTTGCACATGCTTGTCCAGCCACCTCTGCTGTGAACTCTGCAGGCCCCTCGCTGCTCCCACTCCATCACACCATGCGGTAAATGCCAGATGCCCAGGCAGAGGCACAACGCTATGAGGGACATCACTGCCCGAAAAACCAGTTCCTGTTTTGCCTCGTGAAAGCCAGTAAGTCCCCTGAGAAAAGGCAGTGCTGCGTTTGGGCTGGTGCAGAGGAGTACAGGGGGAAGGAAGGGACCAAGACAACATCAAAGACAGCACAGGGCATAAATCAAGCAACATTTAGTTATCCATCCATGCCTGTAGCGTGTGACTCCCCAACAGTCCCTGGAGCTTATACGATACACCTGCACTTGAGAATAACCCAAACTCTTTCAAAATCACCCTCTCAGGAAAAGCCCTGGGAAAATAAGCCATTCCCTGAGACCCCACAGGTCATCAGGCAGGCACTCCATGGGTGGAAGCAAACTGCCACATGCAAGATCCCTCTGCAATGAACTCGCTTCCTCCAGATAGTCAGGAGCTGGAAAGAGGGCCTCGAAAGGG
>NW_009229952.1:50149-53659 GCF_000690835.1 Fulmarus glacialis
AGCCAGAGGACCTGTGGACCTGACCCTACCAGGTATCTAATGCAACAGCAGTACCTGCAGCCAAAGCCGGATGCAATCATCACACATTTTGGAATACCTGATGCAATATGCTGAGAGCGTACTACACGTCATCCGGCAGCTATGTCCTGGTCCCCTCATGGACAAGGGGGATTAAAGTCATCCAGAAGGGAGGCTGCTAATTCCCTCCTAACAAATTCCCTATCCACGCCAAAAGGATCACCCAGTACCAAAAGCTCCCATGACGTTCATGGTACGACAAGATGGCCACCCAGCCCTAGAAGGCAGGAGGTGCCATAGCTGGGGAGAAGGAAGGGACAAAGAAACAGGAAAAGCTGGCTGCAACCCATCCAACCAAATGGAAAACATAGCGTCCAAGAGCATTTCTTGGAGCCACAGAGAAATGCGTGGCCGCCTTCGCAACAGCGTCCCTTTTAGTGTCATTAAAACATCTACCAGCACTCTCCAGTTTTGGCACCTTTGGCTTTAGCCTCACCCTCATTGCCAGGAGGAACATCAGCAATTCATCTACAGTGGGGGCACCAGCTCTGGCTGCTGCAGGTGGAAGAGAAGGTGATCCACACCACTGGGCAAATCTTCCATTAAGATGCTGGTACGTGATATGAAAAGGATTTGCTTAATTATCCCATGGTAGTTCCCAGTTTTACCCACAGGAGGTCACACTTTGCCAGGCTTATCAGCTTTCCATGCAAGTAGCAGTGTGCAAACAGCATTGCTGTGGGACCAGCAAGCCACAGTTTTACTAGCCTAGTTCAGGTTTTGGCCTAAGTCCCTTTGGCGCATCCTGGCATTCTCTGCCGATGCTCCAGCCGCTCTCCTGCCCACCCTACGAGTGCTAGCCTGCTCTCCAAAGCTGTTGGACACCCATATGGATAGCTGCCCTGTGTGATGGCCCATTCCACCCACTCAGCCATTCCTCACTGTCTTTTCTTTTCTTGCTTTCACGTCCTCTCCCAATCCAGCCTTCCAGTCCCTCCATTGCCCCTGCCGAAAAGACTCCATTACATTCAGTGCCTAGACCATAACTCTAGCGTAGTTTCATAAGAAAACTAAATACACACAACTGCGTGCACTGCAGAAACTTCTGTTCCAATACACTTCAGGAAAATGAATGTTCAGGTGGAATAGCATCCCCACAAAAAGAAATAGTTCAGTATGAGCTCACCCATTATTAGTCTTCAGTGAATACGGAGAGAAGCCGCCCTCAAGACACAAACCTGTAGGAAAACAGGCTTCACTGAACACTGCACTTGTGGAACTACTTATTTCATGCCACAGGAAAGCTCTCAAAAACTCAGGGAAGTTGTTGATTGGCAGCCCTATAAACTAATATCCTTCATTTATCCCTCGAAAGCCCTTGCAGGCTCATTGCCCTCAGTGCCCAGGTGGTCACCGGGTCTTGCTCTTTATTTGAGCCACTGCAGGGTTTAGTACTTAGAGCCTTACATTCCTTGGCTTCTGTAAAGCTTCCAGCAATGAACACCTTCCTCCAGGAAGAAAAGTAGATGCATTCAAACATGTTTTCCATCAGCCATCAACCAGCTAGTCAAGCATGGTTTTCACCCTCTGTCTCACAGTCACAGACAGTCCAACAGCCTGAGTACAGGCTAACGAAGATTATTCATATGGCCATGCAGTCTTCAAGGTTTTAAGACAGCATACAGCATCCACTCTGTCCACAGCATCTGCCATTTTTTCAACCTCTACTAGTCCACAGGCTGCTGTGCCCTTTTATCCTGCCATCACACAGGCCTCCCTTCTGAAAGATCTCCCCACGTTGATCTTATCTCTGTGCAGGGTTCTGCCTCCTTGAACACTATCCCCTTACTGGAATGGTAAAACCACTGGGCAATGCAGAGACCTTGGTGACAAAAGTGTCACTGTTACACTCCTAAAATACCGCTTGATAGTGCACTGCTGAGCATCAGTACAGAAGTCTGGAGAGAGCCTTCAATTACTTCTACTTTCTGAACACTGAGAACAACTCTTTGGGTAAAGGGTATGTTCAGTTCAAATCATGGTTCACCCTTCAGCAGAGAAATTCCTGAAGTCCAATCCATCTCCCTGTGCCTGGTCTTGCTTTTCTAAAGCCTGTCAATCCCTAGCTTTGTTCGCACCATGTGAACACCTTCTCCCTGCCTCAGTTTCCTTGGAAATACCAACACTGCTTTACCTCAGAGGGGCACCATGAGCCCAAATATACAGACTACATAGGACCCACGTACTACAGTGAAAGGATGCTATACTGAAGACAGATGGAAGCTTTTCATCCTCCTGCAAAATCTTACCAAATACTGCCCACACTTATCTCTGTTCCCACACCTCTCCATCTACTTTCATCCTCTTCTAAACCTGCTTTCCTTGCTAGCTCAACTTCATTTAGTGGAGGGAACGTAATCATTTCCATGTGTGTAACTGCCCTTTAGGACCCTACAGAACCAAACACAAGTGAACGAACAATAATGCATTGTATTTCCAACTTACATTTGGATAAACGAGTGATTTCTCAGCATAGCTTCTGGAAATGGCTCTGTCATGTGCTTCCATGACACGAGTTCACTGCTCACCACAGCAGTATCAGCCAGTCTCAAGGAAATTCTGAAGGAAGCACATGTTAAGAGGTCTGCTTAGTGTTTTCAACCAGTTACAAGCTTAGCCATTCTTTGAAGACGGTGGGACTGCCCTGCCTTCTGAAGCACTCGCCACCATCAGCGGCAGGGTACCCAGCACTGCTGCCACCACAGTGCCCGAGACCCTACCAACCATTTGTCCCTGGCGCGGTGGATGCTGTGTCTATCGTGCTTTTGATCACTGCCCAGTAGCTTTAAGATAAATATGAAAAATCCTCTTAAGACCCCAATGTCTACAAGTCCTCTTTGTGTTTTATGTTTCATCATCATGTCTTGTACTTCCCTTGTGGTCCTTTGTGGTTTCTTTTAGATTGTAAACCTTCCGGCTAAGGGATTTGTTATCTGTTTGGCAAGAGCCTGCATTACCAAGCTGTGTACATTTACAACGCCATATAAAAGATTAGTACTTTATTGGTCACTTAAGCATTCCTAGTTAATAATCTTTAATGCGGCAGTTATTTATCCAATCGTAAACAGAACACTGCTGCCAAGTCAAGTCAAATAAACACTATGGAAGTCCTTCACCTCTAAAATGAATCCATTTCTGTCCTGGCCATTTCAGGCTTTGCAAAAAAAACAGTCACTTTGTCACTGAGCACAAAACTATTCAGGTCTTAGTGTTCTTAAAGCAACAATTTTATCTAATATTTGCACTGAGCTTTTCACCTGAAGCCTCTGCAAAGTTGGTAAATAGTGCAGTCTCCAGTGCAGAACCACCAGCGTGAGGCCTCCTTACCCACCGCTGCTGCACCCTACAGCCCTGCCTACCTGCCTGCAGTGCCAGCACAGGCTAGCACCGCCACCCTGCCACCCCTCACAGCCCCCCATCACCCCTCACAAC
>NW_009229953.1:0-27230 GCF_000690835.1 Fulmarus glacialis
CCCCTTTTGTGTGGAGCTTTGTGTGGTAGGTCTGTTCAGAAAACTGTGTCTGGCAACTTCAGTATGCAGAAGAATATCCACCCTGCAAAGCCCGATAGTACATAGTTCCAAGCTACTCCGTACATTAAGACTCAGTACTTTCAGGTGATTTTAAATATGTGCCCCGCAGCAGAAATGTCGAAGTTAGGGAACTGTACTGGGGGAAACGTAGGAACACAGACAATCTTGGGTGCTGGTGTGTAAAGCAGCAGTTAGGCATCGATGTCTTTTGTAGATATAGCCACAAGTAAGTGCAGAAAGGTTGTATTTTCTCCTTGATTTCTTTGCCAGCATCCTACTGCTAATGGAGTGCAACCTGCTGTGGGAAGCATCCCGTCCTAAATTTATACCCAGCCTATCTCTTGAGGATCATTTTTATTTCTCTTACCCAAACTCAGATGAACATTTGGCAGAATGTAATGTATCTTTTCTGCTTGAAATATTATTCATGATTTATCATTTTCCTGCAGCATCTGACATGAGCGGAACATTCTATGTGTTCCTTTCAAACACTTGGTAAAACTGCCTCATCCCACTCACTGATGTTAGTTCTTGCTGCTGATCTCAGCCCAATAATCACACGCCTCCAGCAGCTATTTACGTTTTCATTTTCCTCCTTTCCCCCCTTCTGTTTTTTAATTTTAAAAAGGACACTGGGAACTCTATGGAGCTCTTCCTTTTTTTTCTGCCACAAGTTACACAACCGAGTGTATACCCAACAAACTAAAGGCTAAAACAAAAGGCACATGAAAAAGTAACCCTATACAACCAAAATTTCAATATACTTCAAAAGCATATATGAACTGTTGCTGTTCTAAAATTGTTCTTCAACAACTATATTTACAGGAGTAGCCTCTATTCCACTTAACCAAGCTTATGCTGCCACATCAATAGGAAGCCGGAGCCCGGCATTGCAACAAACATTCAAGTCTACGACTTCCCAACACGGGGCAACTAGTTTTTCACGTACTATGGTAATATTCAGCTGTACAAAGTCATTTGCCAAAAGTCACAAAGTAGATCCATTCTAGAGTCAGAAATGGAAGCTGGGCGTCCTGGCTTCCACTTTATTGCGCTATGCACCAGATTTTATTGCTTCCCAAAAGTGAAATAGCTTTAATGGAAACAATTCTTTTGCATGTATTTCTTCAGGGAGCTATGCAAGAGACACAGTAGAAACAACTTAGGAATATTACAGTCGTCATGAAATCCTTTTTTATCAGTTCCTGGGGAAGAATTTTCATACATGAGTGCCTTCAATTCTACATTTAGAGTCCAAATCAGCACTGAAATATTTACATGTTTCTCTTCTATGTTCTTGATAGCAGTGTCCAAAAGCAGGTTTTGAACGTCCTACTCAGATGAGCACGTATTAAACTGGGCTTCCTACTGTGGAAGCTGGTGCAATTAACTCTCACAAGATCTGAAACAGCGCAGAAAACTTGACTTCTGAACCCAAGTACGCTTTTAAAAGTTTCCCACTTTACCGTGTGTATTATACACACAGGGCATACAATAGAAGACATACGTACAGAGAAATAACTACTCAGTGGGTACCGTATAGCTTATTACGTGAATCTGCATGCTTGGTTGCATTAATGCAACCAAAATATTTAAAGCTCTATCTTACCAAGGTCTGAGTGCTCTGGAACCAATCCAATCAGATTGCTATTCAAAATCTTGGTGGGGTAAGCTACTAACGGTTTTTGCTAAGTCTCACCTTTGCTGTCTGTAAAGTTCCGTATACTAAGAATGTCATTAAGATCCTGATAGTGGTTCTGCTTAATGTATGTTGTTTTCTCAGGAGTGTCCTGAAGCTGCATTGTGACCTCTTCCAAGTCTTTGTCCAGCTGCAAAACAGAAAGAGTACGAATCCCTAAAAATTCAAGAGTCATTGCTTCAGGTATCTGCATAGTTTTCTATGATTAGACTAGAAGGCAGGTGGTAATGCAATTGCCACACTGTGCCAAATACAGTTTTCTTATAGCACTACAACACAACCTCTAAAAATCCTGCTACAAGTAACAAACCGCGCTCAGCTGTGATATTGCACACAGGGCATATGAGAAGAATAAGCTTTAGTAGTTGACAGTTTAAGCAATTCAGAGGTACTGCTGAATGAGAAAGAAATGGGCATTAGAAAGCCCAGTCTGAAAACCTCTCAACTATTTATTATTTATGCGCACAAATGTGGCATATATAGCTTTAACCACTTTGTTGAGTCAATCAAATTATCGAACATGCAAGAGAATATAAGTGAACTATGGCATCAGGGGCATGTCCAGCCATGTGAGTGACTGCAGCCAACTCTACTGGGAATGTTTTGTTTTCCTAAAGATTATTTTTACTCCTTTTACCTTTCTTAGAGAGACAGACTCCTGTCATACTTTTTGTTCACGTCTCTGTGTGTGTGAAATTTCGAAGAAAATCCAACTCACAGTTTTTAGCTTTGGGGCTGAGAACACTCTATACTTTTGTGATTTGAAAATCACCCCTGTGCTTTCCATCTTTTCTGTCTTAAACTGTGTAATCTGATAGCTAGCACTGAACCGCCATTGCACACACAACTTTCCAAGAGGGAAAAAAATGGAAATAAGAGGAAGGGGAAGAAACAAAAATCCAGTCCTCTCTCTCCCCAAAAGCATCCTTTAAGACTAGAGGGAGAGGGAGAGGGAGAGAAGCACAGATGTTTTCTGACTGGAAGAACCCCAGCACAAATGCCAGGTTGGTACACCCCTAGCTTTTAGCACTGTGCTGAACACAGGTTGCTCTCCCCAGAGGCTAACTTGTATTCAATTGGCTACAGCCCCAGTAGAAAATAACCAGATAAAAGCATCTTAGTGGTGATCTGGGATGCTCTCTGTGAACAGTTGTCCAGGGTGCAGTGTCCAGAGTATGCTCCACTCACTACTGGTTTAACTGAATTTTAAAAGTGGTGAATTTAGATTTACATTGTTTCCTTACAGAACTGGGACATAGCAACTCAAGGTAGATAAACCAGAGATGTAGCTGCTAGCCATGGTAGAGCATGCTCCAAATCCCCTTGACAATGAAGGGGATGGTAGCTCTTATTTGTACCTACTGGTTCTGGGTATTTAATTTAATCTATTTAAGCGAAGTCTAAAAAGATCAGCAGGGCCCTGCGTGCACTAATATGGCTTAATTGCCCTGGCCAGCCTTACCTGTGATCAACATCATGAGCCTTGCAAGGCACAGGCTGAGTTCTTGTGAGTTAGGAGGCTTAGTAGAAAAAACTACAGTAGAATAAAGAAACTGAAATAGTTTTATTCTTCTACTGAACCGTAGCCAGCTAAGCCTTCATTAAAAATTGCAGGGCTCTCACATGAAAGGGACCTGGCAAAGCTGAACTAAATTTCATTAACAAGGCAGAGATAACTTTTGCTTTTGGAGTCTTTGGTAGTCTGAGTAAACACCTTTTGGTTACCTAGGCAATTGTCATTAGTTAAGATCTGGATGAAGAAGTAATGGTTGCAATAAAATACCTTTTCTTCAAGGTATAAGAATACTTCACAGACTAGGCAAGAACAGGGTCATATTTTATAGGTTATAGATCAGTTATGGTTATCTTGTCTCACAAAATGGGCAGTTTTCAAGGCTGATTTGTCATTATTTGAGGTCTCCTGAGCAAGGATGGACATAATTAAAAATATACATGTTATAGCTCTAATGGAATTCACGCACTCCATATACTTAGCCTTTCTCTCGGTAGAGACTGAAGAAACTGTACGGCCTTTGTGCCAAAAGGGTCAGCTTACATGGTCGTAAAGGTCTTTTCTACCTTAAGAAAATATGTAATTCTGTTTCATGGCAGATGTAAAAATCTGTCCAGCAAGTTTTTGAGTGAACTCTCAGAAAGTTTGTGAAATAACAGCAACAGCAGTCTCTGAACTCAGTCATAAACAGGAACAAAGATAGCTCTTAAGTGCCCCTGGGGCTGTGGGTCTCTGTTACGCTTGCATGTAAAGGTTGCACTTCTAGAGCTATTGCTCTACCGTGCTCAGCATGTCCATGTGAAGCAGCAGGGTAATTTGCCTGTTACAAATAAATAGGGGAAGTTTCATTTTAATTTGCTAAGGTACATTTTCATTTGTCACACCTGCTAAGTATTCACCGTATTAATTAGCTATTCATATAAATCATCTGTTTCCTAATATTTTTCTATGGGAAAAGCGAATTTTTTCCTCTAAAAAGTAGTCAACATTTAAGCAGATTACAGAATTGCAACAAAAAATTTAAAAAAATTGCCGAGGCAGCATACACAATAAACAATACCTCTGTAATTTTCATTCTCAAGCGGTGGTTCTCTGACTGCAATCCTTCTAGTCGAGATGTGCTGGCCTGATTGACGCTGGTGACTGATGTTGATGTTTTTGAATCTTCTTTCTTTTGATTTTGAGTGAACTGAAATCGTCTGTTCTGTGTGGCTGCATCTGGATTTGTCCTCAGTGTGATGAGCTGAAAGATTTAAAAGCCTTAAGAAATCCTGTCCACGGTTATATTTTTGCAGCTATTTCTTTTGTATCTCAAAATATTGAAAGGCAAACCAAGAGTTGCCTTCTGACTTTCAAGTACAAAATTCTGGAAAGTGAGCTCTGCTTATCATGTGCTGTACTTGAGAGGATTTCTGAATAACTTTACAGAATAGGTTGAACCAAAATGATTTTGCAAAGGGAAGTGTTCAAAAAAATTAGGAAAAACTCATTTTAAATGTATTTAACTGGATTTTAATTATGTTAAAAATATATTTTAATGTTTCATCAAACATTTTTCTCCTTCATTGATATCTTTATACTTTGAAAGGATATATTCCTTCTTTAAGAAAAAAACAACCCACCAAGCCCTTCTCTTCCCAAGCACAGTTTCATCCAAAATTTCTCCTTTCCTACAGTTACAAGTAACACTCAAGCAGAGAGAGGCATGAAGCAGGAGTATTAACAGAAAGAACTCATGGGAGATTGCACTCTGGAGATAACAGAAACTTAATTAGGTTTTAGTGACCCAAAATAAACCAAATTTGTTCAAATAAATTAAATAAGCCACCTTAAAAAAGTTAACCTTAAACATATTTAATTTAAGCAAATATAAGTAAGATTTAACATTCAGTGACAACATGAAAATATCACCTCAACATGAGGAGAGAAAGCTACTATCTGTTTGACAAGGGGGAGAGAGCTTCTCAGATTACTCTTGAGAATACAGAATTTATCATTACTTGCCAAGCAGCATACATATATATTTGTATACAGACAAAGCTGAAGGAGCTCCCTGCCCTGAGAGCACAGGGATGGCAACATAAATCAAAAGGTGTTGAGTTGTCTGAAAAGAGAGAAGGGGCAATCATTTTGGAAGCACAGCCCAGCCAGATTTTGTGGTATAGCCCCATTTTGGAATTGGTTCCTCCTGTTGTTCAGAGCATAAAACTCTTCTGCAGCTGAGGTGGCATGAAAGAAGGACCTAACTTCTGATAGAGAGAGATCTGACTGATCAGACACTGAAGCACTTGGTCTCTGGCATGTATTTACAGACCAAGTCTGCAGATCAGGATGATGCCTGAAGACAACAAATTTCCTTTTTCAGGTGATAAAGATGATGGAGAAGGCTGAGGTACTCAATGCCTTCTTCACCTTAGTCTTTATTGGTAAAACTTGCCTTCAGAAATCCCAGACCCCTAAGACCCATAAAACAATCGAACACAAGTTCACGCAAACTGATGAGGTGTATCCCTGAGGACTAAGGGAGCTGGCCGATGTCATTGTGAGGCCACTCTCAATTACCTTTGGAAGATTAGGTTGACTGGGAGAGTTCCTGAGGACTGGGAGAAAGGAAATGTCACAGCTGTGTTCAAGAGAGATGAGAAGGAGGATCTGGGGAAATACTGCCTGGTCACCTTCACCTCAGTCCATGGAAGGTGCTGCAGCAAACCCTCCTGGGAACCATTTCCAAATATATTAAGAGCAAGAAGGTGATTAGAAGCAGTCATCATTGATTTATGAAGGGGAAATCCTGCCTGACCAACCTGATAGCTCTCTTCGGTGAGATGTCTGGGCTGGTAGATGAAGAGAGATAGTTAATTTTTCTTGACTTAAGCAAAGATTTATACACTGTTTCCCATAATATCCTCACAGTCAAACTGATGAAGTAGTGACTAGGTAAGTGGCCAGTGAGGTGGATTGAAAACTGGCTGAACTGATTGAAAACTGACTCAAAGGATTGCGGAAGCCAGTCACTAGTGCTGTACCTCAAGGGTTCACGCTAGGACCAATACTGTTTAACATCTTTGTTAGTGACCTGGATGGTCGGACAGAGCACACCCTCAGCAAGTTTGCAGATGATCCTCAAAGAGGAGGAGGGGTTGATACACCAGATGATTGCGCTGCCATTCAGTGGGATATCAAGAGACTGGAGATCTGGACCAACAGGAATCTCCTGAAGCTGAGCAAAGGGAAATACCAAGTCCTGCCCTTGGGGAGAAAGAAACCCCAAGCACCCACCCAAACAGGCTGAGGGGTGTTTGGCTGGAAAGCAGTTTTTCCATAAAGGCACTGGGGATTGTGGTGGACACCAAGTGGAACATGAGCTGGCAGTACCTTGGGTCAATGGAGGCGATCCCTCCTTTCTACTCAGCCCTGGTGAGAGCACACCTGGAATGTTGTGTCCAGGTTTGGGCTCCATAGTACAACAGAGTACTGAAGAAAGCCCAGTGAAGGGCCACAAAGATGCTGAAAAGGATTGGAGCCTTTGTGATACAAGCAGAGGCTGATGATTTTTTAGCCTTGAGATGGAAGAGATCGGGGGGACATTATTCATGTGTATAAATATGTGATAGGAGAGAGTAAAGAGGATGGAGCCAGACTCTTCTCAGTGGTGCCCAATGAAAAGAAGGGAGGCACAAACTGAAAACTAGGAAATTTCATTTAAACATCAGAAAAAAACATTTTCTACTGTGAGCGTGGTCAAACGCTGGTATAGATGCTCAGAGAGGTTGGGGAGTATTCATCCCTGGAGATAATCAAGACCCAACTGCTCAAGGCCCTGAGTAACCTACTGTAGTTGAGTCTTCCTAGAGCCCCCTCCTCCTCCCCCGTATTTCTTTGATTCTAATTAGGCTGGTTGTAATGACTGGTGTGTCTAACTCCCAGACCAAAAACTGCATTAAAATGAAGTTAAAGGTGAAGAAGGGTAATTACAAGGCTTCTTAAATTAGCAGGCAAAAGTGTTACAAGATAAAAGCTCTGCAATTTGATGTGGCCTAAGTTCAAACTGAATATAAGATAGAAGTATAGCCATCCATCAATTGACTCATCTTCATCTAAGAGTTTATAGCTAAAGACTGGATGTTTTGCCACAAGGACGTATGCTCTAATGAATACATTCACATGCTGTGGATTAGATGGAAAAGTCCATGGGCAATGTTGTTGGCTCACACTATACAAGGGATGAGGTTAGATGAGCTTTTTTCTTTTTTCCTGGCCATAAAGTCAGTGGAACTTGTGTCTTGCTGCCTCACATCTGTGCAGTTTCAATTTTGACAAAAAGTCAATGCTGAATATCTGTGAAGAGTCAATGCCAAATAAACAAAAAATGCTACCAACACAGAAAATTACTGTTTTAATCCTGGTCCCCTAGAACTGATTTTGCCTTGCTGCTCTACAGGAAACTGGATCAGAATTAATGTGTTAATGCCATTGCAGCCAATCATGGTATGCAGTCGGTGGGTGACGAGAAGTAAGCACAGTGTTCTGTCTCAAAAGAGGTGGAGCAGAAAAAATGGAAGGACATGGAGTTTAATAAACATGGATAAACATGGGAAAATTACTTTACGAAGAGAGAATACATGTTAGGATTTTTCTTTTAAAGAAGAGTATGCTGAAAAATACTATAGACCTGTTGGCCCTTAAAAAGATAATTAGACATAGCAGTTAACTTCTAACAGGAAAAATATGCATAATGTATGTTTGAATTCTGCAGATCTCTTCTACAAGATATCCTTGAACCCAGAAATCTATAATAGTTTTAAAAATGTTTGGACATTTTTTGATCGGATAACAAGAATGTCTACAGTTACTGTAAGTAGGATGCAGTATAATGTATATCAACATTTGTATTTGGGGATACCTTTAGATGGAGAGAGTGATGAACATTTTTTCCCTGATCTATCTTACTCTACTGTGGGATTTTCCTCATGCTTTTCTGAGACACTTGGTGCTGAACGAAATGGCAGTGGATGAGGTGGACATTTAACTGGAGAAGTACAGTAATTGCCATGTTATAAGTAAATAAGATGATTAGTAGAGCTGACAAGAAGTAGGGGAAAAATGTCATGTTTCTTTCACTAGTTTGCCTACATCATTGAACAGTTGCCTATTCAGATTCAGAAAAAGGGCTATGGGGCAAAATCGAATTCCAGCACTGTTGGCCCGGGAGACTGCTGAAGATGAGTTAAAAGGAATGTGATTTACTCCGTATAGCAGAGAAGTAGAAGTACTCACCTCGCCCAAAACCACGTTACTGCTTGCATCTGTCTGGCCACAGTTTAATAAATGAAAAAGTGCAATCTCCCAAGTCCTCAGTATCATCTCTTGTGCTTGATGAGCCACAGGCTTTAGTATTTCACCAGCAATCTTCCTATATTGCCAAAATTGTACTAATTGACTACATACTTGTTAAGGGGAGACATTTGATGCCTGTCTCACAGTGACATCTTACCAAACTGTGTGGTGTCAGATCTAATCTTCTGTGGGGTCCAGACAGGCTATTGTGAAACCTGTGCTGGAGCAGGTTGCAGGGAGAGAGTGCTTGCCAGCCATCCTGCTGCAACTGTGGTACAGCACGGCGAGAAGAAATGTAGGGCAAAATATACGAGTGCAAGAAGAACTCTCCAGCTGTGAAAGCACCCACATGGGCATTGGAATTGCTGCATTCCAGCTCCTGCTTCAACCTTTTTTTTGTACCTTATCCAATGACCATTTTTAATGCAAAATAGCTAACCATTTGGAAACCTGACAATACATGGAATGGGATGAAGTACTTCATGCTAGAAGGCTATGGGTCATGTTTGTATTTTGAGTAGAAAGATCTGAGAGGTAAAATGAGGGCAGGGTCATTGGGGTTTAAAAGAAGAGCAGATGAAGGGGTTAAACAAGGAAACAGAAAAGTCATTTCAGAGCCTGTGGCGGAAAAGAAGGATGGGCAAAGGAGCGTGAAAGCAAAGGGGCAGAAGGGCATGTCACAGCATTAATAATATTTTCTATTTGAAGAGAGTTCTGACATTCTGTGGAGGTATTTTTGGCATCAGAGTTTTAATATGCATTTTCATACAGCTTACACACTTAAATCTTGCAGTATTTCGAAGTACTCTCCATTGTTGGGTTTGTGAATGTTCCCTTAATTTAGAATGAAGTTGTGATTCTTCCCTAAGATCCAGAATAAAAATAAGTCTATATATGTCTGTACAGCTTTTTAATATTTGAGAAGTGAATCGCAGAACTTATAAAAACATCCTGGTTAGTCGGTCCTGGAGAACGAATTACTTCGCTTTTTTGCAGATCAGAAGTCAGTTTCTATTGCTAGTCTGTGCCTCTAAAGATTCAAAGAGGGAACACTTTGAGATAAATTTATTAGCTTTTTTCTTTTACACATATAGTTCTTGGTCCCCCTGTTAGAACCATCACCAGGGATGCCACTTAGCACCAGAACCTATTCACTATAATTTGCTCAATGCATTGATTGAACATGGACCAGTAAAAAGTCACAAACTTTTTATCATTACTCATTTGAAAAACCTAAAAACAGATTCCAGAGGTGAAAAGACCTGCATCTTGACTCTTGCCTTGCAAAAGTTTCAGACATCCAACTGCATATGCATCTGATTTGGGGTGATAAGCTAGGTTTATGCAAGTCACTTAAAATGAATACAATTATACATTTTACTTCAAAATATCAAATACATTCTCCAGAACTTGAGGCTTTGCAGAAGTAAGCTTACGTAGAAACCAGTTTTCTCTTCATTCAAGATCCGTCACACTTATGTCTAAAGCTTAACTCTGCAAGTGAAATGATCGAATTCCAGCCCTCTGTGTGTGTCTTCTCAGTTCTTCCAACAATGCACAACAAACATACCCTCAGAGCCCAAAAGAGCAAAAAGAAATGAAAGCATATGCCTCCCAGTCTGTGCCTCACTTAGTCCATTAATATAGCCGTTAATATCTTCAGTGTCAGCATTTGCAGCGCACATACAGTTTTCCTCTGAAGTACCGATAAAGCCTATTGTACCACCATACTTGAATACCTAAGAGGTTTCAACATAGTTGACCTTACAGCATGCCAGTGAACTAAAAAGGTCTTACTGTTTTGTAGGTACAGAAGCGGGGATCCTGATTATCTTGCTTAGGGTACATAAGAAACGTGTCAGAGTAGACAACAGGACCTGTCCCTCCTGAATCCCCACTTATCACCCTTTCCGAAAAGTTCCTAAAAGTTGGAAATGGAGACTATTCCATTGAAATTACAGAAAACAACCTTTGTTTCCCCAGTCACAGATTCAGTAAAGATATAGGCATTAGAAACGCATGTATTCACATTCCTGTAACTTTGCATATTCCACTTTCTCCGAAATCTCATGAAGCTTTGTTCTTCCTCTCAGGATTCAGAGACAAGATAGTATAGATGGGCTTGGTTTAGAATTCACACACATCCCCTGTACTTGACAAGGCAATGAACTTTTACTTATTAAATCACAATTACAAAACAGAAGGAAAAAAATCCAGACCCATGCTAAACAATTTCACCTACCTTAGGTACAAACACAAGGCAGAGAGTAATGGTGCTGCAGAATATTATGACTAAAGCAACGATGCAGAACTGCACATTGGGTTGGTCCCGAGTAAGGAATGAAACAGCAGCACCAATAATGCACATTATCCCCACGTTGTATACACTCATTCCGATGTACTTGCTATCATTCAAAGCAGGAATACTGACATTTCGTGTCTCCCAGGCTAGGAAACACCCGAATAACTGAAATGGTAAAAGAAGGAAAAAAGATGATAATTATGAGAGGAATTGGCTGACATCCAGAAAAAGCATTAATTTAAAACTGATATGTTTTCTAACTTGACAAATAGAGGTGATATTACAATACAGAGATGCACACCTACGTTTTACCCAATATCTAATTACCTATATGTGATTTGTTTTGCTCACTAGGACAGATCTCTGCTCTCACAAGAAAAATGTGAAACTTGGAATTAGTCATGATAGGAAAAAATTTCTCTAAATGCAATGGCTATCTTTATTTTATACTTTTAGTAATCTTTAAAGGCACTCCTTCCTGTTTGTTTTCAAGGATTCCAGTAAAGATATAGTGTGCGTTGTTTTTTTAGCTATTTTTAGCAGCTGTTCTCAATACACTGTTATCAATCCAGTTATCGTTATATGATTATCAGTTACATTGATAAACAGCAGTGCCAAGATGTGTCCTATGGGAGACAAACACACAATGTAGAAAGTGTCACCCTAGTTGTTCAGACTGCAATTATAATGTCTTTTATTATAGTGGGAGTTGGTAATGGCCTTTCAATTGCAGTTGTCTAATGATTTCTGGCATAAAACATTCTTGTGGCAATTTTTTGTTTGCTTTTTCCTTTGGTGTATTTTTGTCTTAACCCCTTTGTTATTTGCAATATGCTTTTGCAATTCAGCAGGGGAAAGTCTTTAGTGTAAGGAAGCCATCTTCATCCCCTGAAATTTAATTAGATTTTTCTACAACATGAACTGCTGCAAATGAATATTTTCTTTCTCTTGCATCCCTCAGAGATATTCTGGCAATGCAGTAAAACCATAAACGAACTCAAGACATTGTAAATAGGTAACCCAGCCTACAGCCTAAGGCAAAGCCCAGTAAGAGTGTATGGTGCCCTGGGAAGAATGGCAGACAGCAGATGGTATTGGGGGGAAGGGAAGGACAGAGAGAAGAACCATCACTAAGACCCAAGACTTGGTTTCTGTGTTTTCTAGCTTTTTCTGATCACACTGCAGGGACAGACAAGAAGGAGAAAGAAAAAAGGTGCACTCCCATTGACTTTGGTACCCTTCCTCCCAGACCATCACATTTGTCCACTGCCATGTCATTGAGATAATCTTCTCTTTTATACAACTGCAACCCATGTGGTAATCCAGGAAATTAGAGGTCTACGATGATGCCATTTGTGGATTAATTGCGGTTGCCTAGTAAAAATTTACCTTCTGCTTTTTTCCTGGGGGAAAAAACATTAAACATTTTGAAGGCAAATAACCTGGAGTAGAACACTATTTGGTTGCCAGTCAAGAAAAAGAGAGTTGGGAACCAACAGATTTATGTTTGCTGTACAAACTCAGTTTTACCCTTACATGCTTTCAACTGTAGTAACAACTGGACATTAATAACTGCAATTTTCCTTGATTATTTGCTTAGTTTTTACCTCAACTAACAATGGCAACAAACCCAACCATTTGTGACTCAGCTGCTTTGCACTCCCACAAAAACTAGCAGGCTGCAGCCACCTACCTACTCACCCAGGCACTTCAATCCAGGCCTTACTGCCAAACTGCCAGCCCTGCCCTCCCTGTCTGCTAGCTTATTTCATTCTCTTGCCTACAGCACATATGTTACCCTGCCACATGTTCGTGAGCAGACCCGGCTGGAAGGCTTTGGCAGATTAGGCACCTACTCTCAGCCCACGACGTGTGGCAGGCTGGAAGTGCTGCCTATTCCAGGCAAGCCTCTTGCTCACCCGTTTTCCAATGCTGCCATCACTGCCGCAATCTGAGTCAAGACATGTAGGCAGGGGTGGTCCTTCCCAGCAACAGCAGAATCAGCTGCCCTTGCGATCCTTACCCCAGTCTTCCTCAGCACCGTTCCCACCCTGCCCCCTCCACACACTCCTGCAGGACACAGTCCTCTCCAGGGCACCCCCTTGCCTCCTTGTCACAGGCCTACCTCTTCTGTTTTACCCATCTTCTCCGGCAGGACTAGGGCCCACATCTCATCCCGGTCCCTTGCCTCTTCCCCTGCCCTTCCCAGCGGCCTAAGCAGTGCAGGAAGAAAAGTAGTGGCTGCTGCAGGAGGAGCATGGGAGGGGGCTGCTCTTGATGGGTCAAGGTAAATGTAGACAGCTACCTGCAGGAGAGAGGGGTCACAGAGCCATTCTGGTAGGGCAGCTGAGGTGGCTAAGCCATTTATCGAGCTGGGCAGCTTTGTGCCAGAGAAGCAGCTCATCCCCTAATACATTTTCTAGAGCCCCTCAGGTAACTAAGATGATGCTTCCAGCGAGGAAGGATGCAGGCAGCACTCCTCTGCTGTTGGGCCTGGCACCGTGCACAGATGGAGCAGGGAACGTACAGACTCCTTTACAGGCTCTGCAGAAGCAAATCGCCCACTGTATTGACCTGGCTGCACTGGGGATGTATACCAGTGATACCTTTATTCAGGATACAAACATATTCCTCCCAGACACTCCACTGTCTTGGCGGTTGCCTGTTCCGCATTCCCTGCACTCTTGCTGCCATGCAGCTCAGCTGTGCTGCAAATTTACACTTTGCCAGCCCCTGAACCCACAAACAGGCTGGTCTGGGCTGAGCTGTTTTGAGGGCTAGAAGGAAACCTTGTGTGTGTGTGTATATCATGTTTTTAAAGGGATGAGACCCTGATTAACTACGGAGAAGATTTCTATCTTCTCCTGCTACAATTAATTATTAATGAGATTTTTAGGGTTGTAGGTCATCCCTCACTCTCCCCCGCTTCTCCCAGTATGAACAGATTCCCTTCCAAAAGCATTATTCTGGGAATACAGCCAACATAGTTAAATGAGGCCAGCACTTATTACAAATAATGGGCATGAATTTATAGCTAAGGCAGTTATAAAGTGATCTAAAATATCAATTATAATGGAAAAAGATCATTTGAACTGTGTTGTGGGGGTTATGGTTTGGCCCATTCTCATTTATAATTGAGAACAGCATGGAAAAGGTTAAGTATCTTCCAGATGAAAGGAAGATATTTATTTATATGATAACTAAAGAAAGGGAGAGGCTCTTGCAGCAAGTGGGTTTCCTCAGAATGATGCACTATAAATTTGAGAGCATTGTTTTTAATTTTTGTTGGCATTTTGGGCAAAATGCTTGCCTCAGGAAGAGCTCTCCTTTTCTAAAAGTCACAGCTCATCTTTGAGACTCAAACATGGATAAAAGCTGGGAGTTTTTTGCAGCCTGCTGCCAGGACAGTGGTGATCACAGAGGTTCTCCTTGTTTGTATGCTATAGGTGCCTGCAGGGCTCCATGGGGTTAATAAGATTTCTCCTCTGAGACAGAGCCTTCCCTCCATCTGCCCTTCTCATGTTCCCCCTTCCTGAGGCTCAGCCAATCTGCACAAACAAAAGATTCACTTTTGTGACTGCAAAAATCCTGAAAATCCCTAAAATGGCTTGGTTGAGGAATGGGATGCAGACATTGTTAGTGAAAGGTCCAGATTTCTGTGGTTCCTTGACAAGTTTTGAATACGAAACATATGAGCTCCAGTTAAAAACATGGACTCTCAGTACTTCAATTCAGCTGCTCTCTACTCCTGGTACCTAAACTTTAAACATTAATCTTCCCCAGCTATGTAAATCATGCTTCTTATTATGCTTGGAGACATAAGTCTTGAGACGGCTGTGCAATTTAAGGACTATTTGCTATTTAAGGCCTGCTGGGATTTGCAACACAGCTGATTCTCCTCCTATTGCTCCTGGAGGGCTCAAGCTGGTAAAGGCTTCTCAGAGCATGTCTACTGGCTTGGGCCCCACACAAAATACAGCGTCAGCCATCTTCGTTCAAGGCAATGATGCTGGTGATGACTATTGCATAGCTTGATGTTTGGACAACATGGCACAATTCCAAATTTTGCCTGAGATGTGTTCCCCAGCCCCAGACTAGAGGCTTTCTTCAGAAGGAGCTCTCAAACCTCTTTCAGAGCTGTCAGATTTTATGTAATGAGAGACTGTCTGTCTTAATTACTTGGGCACTTGCGTGGGATGCAAGTTCTGATCTTTGCTGAGAATTCTGATTAAACAGTCTTTAGAGAAGGCGTGCATGAACACACTGGGATGGAGGCAGGCAGCTCTTAGCAGTGCTGATGTGCTAGGTTCGGAGAGGGGTAGGACAGATCTGTCCCCACTGTTTTACACAGCTCCTTGCCTTACAATTCCCACCTTGAGGCTCCTGATGGATCCTGTGCATCACAGAAGGAGTTTGAATGACTCAGGGCTATGCATTCTCCCATAGAAAGCAGTTATCTAAAAGTTAAGGAGCACAATAGTCTATTGTCAAGTCTAATGGTCTAATTAAAGTTCCTTTGGGGTTCTCAACCAAAGACACATTGAGAATGCAACTAGGAAGGCTTCTTACACCGTTCCTCATTAATTTACAGCCTTTTCCCATCTTGGTCTACTAAATACACATCTTGTTGACGTAGAACATGCCATAAAATGTTGTTTTGGGTTTTCTCTGAAGGTATGGGCTATACAGGCAAGATTGGTTTGTTTCATCTTCTGTTTCAGGGTAGGCAGCTTCTATTTTGCACTACATTGATTTAGAGTATTACCTTTGTAGTAGTTGATATGGTGGGTTTAGGCTGCGTTGTCCGTGCACCTAAAAAGGCTGTGAGACAACCATTGTATAAATTTGGGGAAAACAGTATCTGAAGACACTGGAATTATAAGTAGTTGATACGGTGGGTTTAGGCTGCGTTGTCAGTGCACCTAAAAGGCTGTGAGACAACCATTGTATAAATTTGGGGAAAACAGTATCTGAAGACACTGGAATTATACCACTGACTAAAGATAGAATTCTGGTCACTGAGAGAAATCTGTATTAAAGTCTTAGAGGGATAACAGGACTATGGAGAATACAATATTTGTGTTTACAGAGTTTAACAGGCAAACTTTAATTTTTAAAAGTCTTGTACTGACTAAATGGTGATAGCTGGGAATATAATAAAAGTGTTTGTAGCTGCAGTATTGGAAGACATTTAACACTGTTTTTCAAAACTCTACTAGCTAGTTCATTTTAAAACTTGTTCACCAGAATTACTGCTAAACACAGTAACGATTGCTTACTGATCCACAACATATATTAATACAATCAAGTGTCTAATTTGCTATTGGACTGCATAGACTGGCAGATGACAGGCAGGAAATTTATCCTCCTATATTCCCGCTTGCCCTGTACTGCCCTTAAACCATTTTGTCTATATGTTTCATTTCAAAGTCATGTCTGCTTATACTTTGAACATGAGTTACGAGCAGTATTAGGAAAGGAAGATAAAGAAAGAGAATTATACTGAGGATATGAGACAAGAGCAGAGAAATACCAGAGGAAAAGTCTCCAATCTTGTCAGAAGTCATGCTTGCCAAAAGCAAGAGGGTATGGTTTTGCAAAGGTTATGTATTGGACCAGACTGCAGCTTTGCAGCTAATTACCGTATTGTAGTAGCACTTGCTGAGCTCACTTGTGGACCATAGCCCTGCTGTGCTGCATGAAAGAACAAAAGCAAACCTTTACTTCAAAGATCTTACATCTGGGGATTTTTGTTTTGTTTTGTTTTTGGGGTTTTGGTTGTGGGTTTTTTTTTTTCCTTCTAGCTAGATTGCTGGGAGCTTTCCCCTCCTGCTGCCCCTTAAAACAAAGGGAGTTCTGGACTCTGGCTACTCATGTTTTCTACTCATGTTCATTCATTAAATCCAGATCATCACAGACATAGGCACATTTTTATTTCAGTGAAACAGCTGCAGATTTTTTCAATGAGAATTTTCAAAACTAAAAGAAAAAAAAGCATTTTGATTTTCAGGTTTTCACTGGTCAATTGGGTAGTAAAACATACTGAGCAGTTTTCAGGAAGATATATAGGAAAGTGATTTTTTTTTTTTAATCGCCAGCACACCAAGTAAGGTTAGCAAACTGAAAGACAAAAGATAAGACACCCTTGTAGGTCTCCTGCCTTCACAGTCAGTACAATCTGACGTTAAACCATCACTCACTCCCCTGATCAGGTATGAGTCAGCTGTGTATTCAGTTCATTTTCAGACAGCTGCTCTGGATAGACAGTACTAAAGGGAAGCTTAATATTTCTATTAAGCATTAGGATAATTGCTAAATATTTGTTTAATTGCAAGATATGATATTCAGCTATTCAGCAGAAAGGCTTTCTTCTTAAAGGTCTTGGCAAAGCCCTTTATGCTGCAGGGCACTTAGTATGGTCCTGCCCAGAGCAAGGTGGAAAAGCAGCTGCACAAAGCTACGGACAGTAACATGCATCCAGATAAAATTTTCCACTTTATACTCCAGTCTCCCAAATCAACAGCTTAATAAAATCTTTTCCCTTGTTTGTATTCAGACTGTATTTGACTTTCTTCCACATAACTTCTGCTTAGTCACATTATAGTAACTAAGTTGAAACAAATAAGAAAGTGGTTATTAGAGAATATCCATTTGGAATAGCTTTATATTGTCTCTGGCATAAGATTACCTCAGACAATCACAGCACTGTAAAACGATCAAACATCTCTGATAAAAACAAGTGTGTGCTACAATTTAAATCTATTTCGGCTATATAAAAATTGATGCCAAGAGACATGTAAAGGAATACTGCAATGTCTGCAATATTTCAAGAATATATTTGAAGTTTCCTTATGGTCATAGTAGGGAAAAATTTATCCTACAAAACCATATGGTAACTTATGTTTTGGATGCTAAAACACTGTCAATGTTTTTTTTAAGATATAACAAGTACCTAGTACCACTATAAACTACCTTCCCCCACCACAAAGCTTAACCACCTTCCTCTCTAATGATTGTAAGATGAGACAGGTGGGTTGGTGCTAAACCCACCATAAATATGAGTTGGAATCATGCAAAGTAATTGAGAAGGCAGAAGTCCCTTCTTCTGAGTACTCTTTTCAATTATGAAAGGAATTAGGAAAGAATGCAAGTAAATGTGTTAAAAGAAAAGGTATTAAGGTAAAAAAAAAGGTATTAAAAGGTATTGTGTTAAAATCAAAGATATTTTCAGAAAATAATTAGGAATTTTAACATAATCTAGAGACTATTCAATTTTTCTAGACAGAAAATTTATTACCTCTAAAAAGAAATTAATTAAGAATACACAAATTTTTTGTATAGTATCGTAAGATAGTTGGCAGGGACTTGAAGGAATCATCTAGTGCAACCTCCTGCTCAAAAAGCAGGCTCAGCTGCAAGGTCAGACCAGGCTGCTTACAGCTTTATCCAGTCCGGTCTTGAAAACTTCCAAGGATGAGGGCTGATCAGCCTCCCTGGGCAACCTGCTCCACTTTCCTCAGAGCAAAGAAAATTTTCTTTATATCTAGTCTCTGTTGAGTAAATACAGCAAAATGGTAAAAATGAGGAGCGCAGGTTACACACCGCAGCTGTGCTGTTCATAAGCAGCTCCTGGGCTAGACGTACAGGGAGGGCTCAAGCACCTGAAGTGGCAGTGAGAAGCTACATCCAGCATCCAGCAAGGACGGTCAGGCTGTCCCTCAGGATCATCTGTAGGTGCCCGAACGCTGTTAGCGCCCACGTTTCTGCTTCCGTACACGCTAACTGCTGCCTGCACTCTGGCTGGGTATTTGCTTACTGCTGCCTGTCGCACCAGTCGCACCAACCTCTGCTGGAGATCAGAGAAGAGGCATTTCAGGATAGCGAGGTCCATGTACCCTGGCCAAGCTGCTCTCCCCTCCTGCCCACTGAGGCAAGAGCACCAAGTGCTGACTGAAGACTGTGCCGCTGGGCACCGACTGCAGCCCAAACTCTAAACCATGGTACTTAACTCCTTTTTGCAAATCTACTTCCAAGTGCACAAAACATTGGAAATGTAATGTTTATGGATTAGCCATCAAAGCCAAGGAAGCTATTGGAGAAGGGAGCAGGAGAAGCAACAGGAATATTTACAAATAGTAACTGAAAGATGTTTGGGTATGTGCTGTAAACGATCTGCCCTAAACTTCATAAATGTAAAGAAGTTTTCCTTACTTTAAAAATTGTTTTGGATGTTGTGGAATTTAATACAAACAAGCAACAAAATTGGATGAAAACTAGACAGAATGTAACAAAGGTTAAAAAGAGGAAATTCGTAATAATGATTATGAGTTAAATTTCTAAAATACAGATAGTGGAAAGGGAAGTTAAATATATAGTAGAAAATGAATGGCTAGCAGCATTAACAGAATTCATAAAGATTTCTAAGAATGTATGTGGAGAAAAAGGAATCCTAATAATGATTCATTCCTTGGAAGATGACAAATTCAATAGTAATGATGCAGGATAAGATATGCTTAATGAATATTTTTGTCCTATATTTATATAGAGACGGAACAATGCATTCACGTCTCGCCAAAACAGTGAAATGCAGCTTATTCCAGCAGTAAGAGAGCTCTTGAAAACCCTGTCAAGACAAGCTGTTGTAATCAGAGGGATCCGGTAACTTGCATGCAGGAGTTTTAGGTACTGATTTAGAAGTTGTCTGGACTGCTGGACTTAATTGTTGATATTTATTGGAATTCTGGCAAAGCTCCACTTAAGATATAAAGAGGCCATATGGGAAAAGAGAAAGTGGAACATCTTCAGTGATTACAGAGCTATTATGGTAATTTCTATCCTAAGCAAATTAATGAAATGGCTGATAGGTGAACTCAGGCAATAAATGACAAAAAAAAAGATAGCGATATAATTCAACATGCTATTATTTTTTTCAGTGAGATTGCAAAACTGAATAAAGATAATCACATTTATGCAGCTTACTTGGATTTCTCAGTAGTGTTTGTCTTAATACTGCACGGTAT
Organism: Fulmarus glacialis; assembly: GCF_000690835.1. NCBI lineage: Eukaryota > Metazoa > Chordata > Aves > Procellariiformes > Procellariidae > Fulmarus > Fulmarus glacialis. The sequence continues at coordinate 19,932 of NW_009229953.1, forward strand.
TGTTATTTAAAAATGGTATGTTACAAAACCAATACAACAAATTTAAACTGATTGAGGTCTAGGTGATAGATCTCAATGTGTAGCTATTAATGAGAAGCTACTGAAAAAAAGGATAGGTTTCCAAAAATTCCTAACCTAATGCTGTCGCATATTTGTACATTGACTTGAAGGAGGCTATAACATCATGGCTGAAAATGATACAGAGGAAGCAAAGGTGGAGAATGGTAAATGATTAATAGATGACATTTTCATAAAGCAGTAAGATTTTTAGAAAAGTCACAGAAATTTGGCCAAACTCAGGGTAGTTTGTCTAGAAATAAAGGCATCAGGTAATTTTAGAGAAATATACGCAAGACCCACCAAGGTTCAAGGTTTGGAAGTCAGAGCTAGACAAATTCAACTTAGTGATTAGAGAGCCTCAGGAAGCAGAGGGATCCTTCCAGACTTGAAATTAAGATTCAACATTATCCCAAAGACATACGTTAGTTGAATTAATACTTTATTTGGCTTCATAAATCAATTATGGAGTTGTGTGGTGCTGTATGTCATCTATAGTGACCAAAACAGAATGCTGGAATATGAATCGTTAGAAGGAATTAAATTTTTTATTCTTAGAGACCTTTACCATGTCCCATGATGTATATGCATCAGTTTTTCCTATCTCCACCATGAAATACTGATTTTTTCATCCTTAGCAAGGTTAGCTAAGGACGATATGTTAAAAACTGTGTATATCAGAAGTGGTCAGTAATATTAGTTATAGCTTAAAAACCCCTCAATTAACACTTACAGGGTAAAAGTAGGATTTGATATGCAGAGCAACAGCCAAAATGAAAATATACCTTGGCCTTGAAAGCCTGTTTCTCAGTAGCTGAATAATATGTAACTGTAATAATAAGTCAGCAACACAATGAAACTTCCAACATATGTACACCTTGAGTCTGATGTTAATTAAACGCATTATCAGGAAAAGGGGAATCAGACCATAGACAAGCCTAGCATGTGTGGTTAATAAGCAAAGTGGCCTAGAGGAGTCCGATCCACCCTTAATCTGGTATTGTTCTGGTTGAGATCAGAAAAATAATTCATACCCCTCAGAAAGATGTTAGTGCACTCACTAATAATGCACCACTGGTAAGTTTAAGATGGTGTGATTTCTATCATCCTCTGGAATAAATGAAATAAAGGTACTTTTCAACCATGTCTACATGATCAGAAATCAAAAGCTAGACATACTGCAACTGATGGTCGCCATGTACACACAGACAGACCTTGAACTTGTATGTAGCCTTTTAGAAGTTGAACCTGAGATGGGAAAAAACCTGAGTCCTGTATGTATGGTGGGACTTGGTTAGGGTCACTAAGAAGACAAAGGCAAGATTTAGGATGGTCGTCTCCTATTATTCTCTGGTCACCAGTCCTGAGGAATCTGAATCCAGTAACTGAGAAGCCTTGGTGCAGTTAGTAAGCATTTCCTCACATCCTTTCAAAGGCTATCAAAGAATTGTGAATCTGACTTCTAATGTTTGCTTACTTTAATATAGAAAGAACCTGTGCATCCCGGCGAGTAATGCCTTCCCTTATTTTGCCTTGCCTTGCCTTCCCGGCCCTTTCCTGCCCTTCTGTGCTCTGCCCTACCCTGAGCGATTTATTCACTGCATCAGTGCATTTAAGTCACCAGAAGGGACAGTATTGCTTTATATCTTCAAGCCAAAAAAGAAAAGTATTTTTTTAGGTTAACCCAATTTTTTGGCCTCTTGCCTTGTTGAAAGAGACAACTGTTTGCTTCCTGCTGCAGGTTTATGTTTTATGTAGACTGATGCATGACATGAGTGTGATTCGTATGTTGTGTTAGTCGATGATGGAGAAACTGGAGCCCCAAGCAAGCCCGAGGTGGTTTTATTTGGTGTGAAACAGTAAATTATTTTTTATAATCTGACCTGCATAGATTGGCTTAGTCTGTATTGATTTTTATATACAGATCTACACAACAAAGGACACTTCCTCAGGGACTAACTTTACATCACCTTTTAGAGTCCTACATCTCCATAGAAATGGCTTTTATCATAGAAAGTGTTATGCAAATGAAAAATACAGAGGGTTGCCAGATAGCTGCTCAGAAGGTCCGAGTGTTTTTCTACGCATAAGACTAAAGTAATGGGCAGAAAGTAGATAGGGTAGTCAGAGGTTTATGCAGAGGCATTTGCTGTATTGCTCTCATGAACTTGTTTCATCATTTATAATGCACTTATTGGTGTATTGTCTTCTCACTAATATGTTGATACGTCAGAGTATATAATGATAGTATAGTATATACCGTATATAGCGTACTATATTGTAGCATTTATTATAAAATAAAAGAATAGTAATACAAAATAATAGTGTCAGAAATGGCTTCCGACCTTAAAGCATCTTTAAGGAGCTTAGTCATTTCACCTTAAATGTTGCATCGTACTGTAATTACCAATACTAGCTCTTTAGTATAGAGTATGTTAAATGAGAGATAAGTATTTTACTATTACAGACTGCAGAATTTCATATTAGATAAACCTTTATAAAATGATACAGTAACATGAGACCTTCTGCTTTTTGTTCTGAAGGCAAAGTATGTGTGGCGTACAGAAACATCTTTGGTGATGAGATAAAATGCATCAATCCTGTTGTCCTCATATAACTCACCATAGCAATTATTTAAGTGATTCAGAAGAGTATCTTCCTTTTCATATGTAGTGATTTGTGTGATAAAAGGGCACTGGAGTAATAAAAAGTGTATATTTCACTGGTGGTTATGAAACACTGTGTGCCTGAAATAAGTATAGTGAGTAATGCCAAATGGCGTTTGCAAACTTAAACAGAGTCACATATCTTGTAGAAAACAGTCCAATATACATGCCAACAAACCAATGTAGGGCAAAGGACTAGTGAGTACCAATGCTGTTTGATGACTGTTCAGCACGACTCAAACTTGAAAGAAACGTCTAAGAAAATTATCTGAGAATGTATTTTTAAAATATATAATGTTATTTTCTCTCTTTAATGACAAATTACAGATTTTTAATTGGAAAGATTATTGAAGTTATTTTTGCAAACCCCCCCCATTTCTTTCCTTCAGTATTTTTAAAGGAATTTTAATTTGATTTGTTCATTTACACTGCTGTAAGTGAACCAAATGTATTTACTTGTTTAATTTTCAAACAGAACCACAGAGAAAAAAGTCTTAAGGACTTGTATAAGGAACACTGGAAAATTCTACCTGGGAGAACACAAAATGAACTGTTCAAAATTTCTATACAAGGAGATTGGAAAGTAACAAAAAGTATGGAAAACATTCTTCCTTTTAACAAATTATCTAAGAAAAATCTTGTAAAATTAAATATGCAAAGTGAAAAATAGTCTCCTAAGTGAAGAGCACAAATTAATTGACAGATATGTCAAACCAGTAATAAAGTAATATACTAGAAAAGGGATGAAAAGTTAAGAACTTCATCCCTGAAGATAAATAAATGACCTAACAGATACAAACCATCACCACATAGAATGTAAATCCTGCAATAAAGTTAAATATCTTGTCAGCAATTGGGTACTAAAGCTATGCTTCCCAGTTTAGCTGTGTCTCTTTGGAAGATTTGGCTTAAAAAAGAGACCAAATTGGAAATTGGCACTATCAGATTAGGAAGAATCAAACAAAGAAATGTAAGTAGGCATTTCAGAAGCTCCCAGCTCCACATGGGGGCCCGCAGAAGGGCCCTGCTCGGGTGCAGGGGCTTTGACAGCCTGAAGGAGCCCTTGCTCCCTTTTATTTGCAACGATCTGTTTTGAGTTGGAGTAGTTCATTGGTGTGCAAAGAAGCTCCAGGTACAATGTACTGGTACAATTTGGTGTGCTGTGTTTTTGCATAAAGCATGATGTTTTATGCCAATGGACAGTTATATCTTACTGTGGTCCCAGTGCTGGTCAGTGTCACGGCTCCTAACTTCTGGTGGCCTTGCCTTCAAAACAAAAATCCCTCAGTGCTGTGTTACGGGCTGGGATTACTGTGAATCCAGAGCCACTCAGAGCTGCCCAGTAAGAAATGCTGAGATGTGGAATCTCTCCTAACTCCTGATCCTTTTGGGGGGATGAAGTATGTCCTAGCTCTTAGTTTCACAGCCTGCTTGGACATTCTCCTAAAAATAGGCGTCTACACCTAAAGTTGCTTTTTTTTTTTTTTTTCTTTTTTAAATGGGAAGGTGGGAAGGCTTCCTTTTGGTTGGTAGCTCCAGGGTCAGAGCTCTCACCTGGGAACTGGAGGGACTTGGTGGTACTGCCTTCTTTGCCAGAAGGCACTACCCAGCAGCCCAATCTGACCACAAAGCTACTGACTCTTAAGAATTAAAAAAAAAAGCTCTCATCCCTTCCTGTTGATTGTATTGCGTATTTAAAGATCTTTCAGCCTGAAAAAAGCAGCATGAGAAGCAGCAGGACTCTGCAGCCCCGCGGAGCAGTCGTTCGCTGTGGAGGGGGACGGCGAGTACTCCAGGCACCAGCAGCTCCCTCTCCCTGGCTTCCCCCAGGCCAGCAGCACCAGCCACGCTGAGGGGAAGCAGCTGGCCCAGGCCTTCACGGGTGTCCTGACGAATAGGCACGCTACAAATACACAGAACAGATTGAACCCTTCGGCAGTGTAAACTAATGTTTTTCTAGGTTTAGGATCCAGATGGGGCTCAGCCCAAGATAGGTGTTCAGCTGGTCAGTGCTGTCAAAAGCAGATGTTTTTAAAACCTTGAGGCTTAGGAGCTTTTAATCACCAATAGTCACTTTTACAGTGGTTTTTTTTGGAACTATCAAGGTTCAGGATTCCTGGTTCCTGAGGTCCATTTTAGTAACTAAATCTTTTTGTGGAGATGGGCCTCAGTGACAAATGGGTTATTTTGATTCAGGCTCCAAATTCATCTTGCTTCTCCTGCAACTGTTTCTGAAGGACATTTGCAACTCAGAAGCAAACATCTAGAATAACCTAATCCCACCTTTTTGGAGAACTTAAAGGAATTCAGATGATTGGTCTTCTTTATTTACAGAGTTGCCTCATTCATAGACCAATCTTTTCACTGTTAAATTTCTTGATTTGCAGTATATCTATAGTGTTCAGCTTAAGAGCTAGTAGTGTCTTATTTATTTTATGTATTCGTATATGCACATATTACCACCTAATGAGCTTTAGAACAGGTCCAATTATAAAAGATGTATTCAAGGAAGTTTTAACTCACTCCCAGTCATCAGGAAAGCAAATATAACTCAGTTCATGCCTATCAGTAAATAGCAGCTTGAAGTCAGCATTGTGCAGAACAAGCTATGCTTACCATCAGCAGCCCTTTATAAGCGTAGACAATCCCAAGCCAAATTGTCATGTGAGTGTTTTCACAGTGCTCCAAGATTGGTCGGATGGAGATATCTCTGCCCGCAGGATCCGGCTGCAAAAATAGAAGGTGAAATATTTGGATTCAGATTTCATTTGTATTCACATCTCAGAGGTACTTAAATCTATTCTCAGTAGATTGAGAATGTGTAGAATACAGAGTGGACAACTTTAAAGTAACTTGTGATGACCACAGACCCATGAACCTGCAAAGGAATACAGTGAAAAACAAAGATCTGAGGAAAAAACTGCATGATACCTACCACCAGGTGAGGTCACCTCTACTGCAAACCAGAAAGAAAATGTCTGAAGTCACTCTGTCTTTAACAGTGTCAGTCACATTTATCAGCTTTAGGACATCTAATTTTTCTACAAGGCAAACAGCTTGAATGCACAGACATGAAAATAATGCACAGACTGCTTAAAATCATCCCTCCTTTTACCTGCAGTTCTTGTGTCACTGGCAAATGGCTGATAAACAATGATGACACACTGCTGTGTTTCAGGTGTTTTTTCATTGATAACCATGAGCTAAATCAAAGACCATTTACTATGGAAACTACATCAGTAGCTTAGAAGAGAGTATAAATCACCAAAAATCTGGAAAAAACATCCTTTAGAGCAAGTGAATGTCTATGCAAAATTTAAAACTGCTGGAAGCTTTGTAGCTTTCCATTTATTTTGAAAAGGAGATTGTATAAAAGTGCAGAATCAAAAGGACTTGCAGACTACCAGGACTGTTTGTATGAGGGAGAAGTTGTAATTAAGACTCAGAGAAACCTGCAAGAACAGCTCTCAATCTCCCTCACCTTTTTTTTTTTTTACGACAGGAAAAAAAAAAACAGTTAACACAAAGAGCAAACGGTACCAGCTACTATGCTATCTACAATTAGAATATATATTAGGGTATGGTCCAACTGCTTTTTAATGGTGTACACTGTATAAGAACACAAGGTGCCTCTCATATGTAATTCTAAGAGATCCTGTTTTAGTTATATACCGCAGAATCCTCCTGTTGGCTCTTCTGAGCTGTGTGTACCTACAGTCTGTTTTGCTTTACAGAATACACTGAAATACTGAAAGCTATTTTTCCTTTCTACTTTGAAACACTGGATCAGAACTTCAGCTAAACTAAGATCAACCCAGACATAACTTTCTGTACCTGGTTGTCCCAGTGGGCTTTGCAATTTCCCTTTTTGATAACACGTGTAAAATATCTCAAGCAGAAGTATAATGATTATTATATGAGACAAGGAAAAATCAAATTTTCACCAACTGAAACGTAGAATTGTATGTGGAAGGACTTTAGAGAGAGCGGAATAATTTCCTAAAGCTTATTCTTGCTGCCTCTGATGCTGGTATGAATTTTGCTATGGATTTCAGTGGTCACGGCATTCATCTGCAGCTCAGTTTCTTCCATCAGTCTTTTTGTATTGCCCCTGACCTCATGTGCTGTAAAAAGACAATGTAACAAACAAAGAGGTAGACATGGGGGGACAAAAAAATCCCAAACAACCTTGTGCTATGCACTGCACAGTCAAAGGATTTGCAACTTTCTTTGCAAATCCTGCAGTAGGCAAGACATTAACATTTAAAACCTTTTCTTATCTTGGACTACAGAAACCCTGAACAGGAGAATAACAATCTTTGGAAAAAGGTGTCCTAAAATAAAATAAAAACCAAGAAGCCCAATATTAACTCTCCCAAAGAGCTTATCACTCTGCCCTAACAGTTGCTGGTGGCAAGCTAACAACCACTAGCTGAAGAGTTGAAATTACTGCAAACATTAAGTGGCATCACAACATTTAAGATGCTACGGATGTTTGTCTGGGTATCAGTTAAACTACCTTATTCTCCCTCATTAATGACAAAAGCCCAATGCTAAAGTTTAGGTGCACTGTAGG
>NW_009229953.1:27249-89088 GCF_000690835.1 Fulmarus glacialis
CCTGCTATGTTCAACATCATTGTTGACTAGTATGAAGTAAAGTTCACATGTCAAATCTCTCAAATATAGCTCTGAATGTGTAACTTATGTGTGAACAGGACTGTACTACAGAGACATTTTTCTGAAATTCTAAACTACACCTGACCCCGCTATAAAGATATTTCTTTTTTCCATCTTTGAGTTACAGTATGCCAATGGTTGCATCCCTCTGGAATTATGGAAATTACATAAAATTTAAGCTTGTGGTCATCAGGTCTTTTTTTTTTTTTTTTTATTCACACTGGGGAGTCAGCACAGGAATGTCTCTTCATTTCCCCAGCTCTACATCCTTTCTGCCGTGTATTCCCTCAATTTCAGTTTCATACTTTTGTGAAACAAGAAAGTTTATAAATAACGTAGACTTCCAATTGGTGTGCTGGACAATGTCACATAGTTTGTTTCCCTTGTCCCTGGATTGAAACCTCCACTCACACTTAAACTGAAGCATTCCAGTACTTTTAACCAACTATGAGCAATTGGAATTATTCCTTATTTCAAAGAATATTACTGAAATGCAAACTCCTATTTGGTCAGTGGCAGATTATCTTCTTATTTTCACTATATGGTTATTCTCTAATGTAAATTTGCTTCAAAATTGGAAAGCATATGTCCATTCATTACTCAAAACTGAGAGACCCAGGCAGAAAAACGACAAAATGGAAAACATAACTTGTTTTCAAATCCTATAGAGAGAAAGAAGTCACATTGTTTCCTTAGTAGGAAGACTTCCAGATTCTATAAGGCAATGATAGTTTAAAAATATGTTAATTAAATAAAACAGTGTATTCAGATTTTCTATGTGAGATAAGAAGTTCTTGTGAAGTGCTGTAGGGGGAGCAGGAAAAGAGAGAATACTGATTGCAGCATCAGCAAAAGTGTATATGGGGCAACACTTCTTTCAAAGGATTTTTCAGATCTGCAAGGTGGTAGTATTTTCAACAAAATTTTGCTGAATATTTGTGCATGTGAAGTTAAGCATTGGCAGGTAGCAGTAATTTTACAGTGAACTGATTTTGCTGATTACTTATCTCTACTGCAAAATGACATTCCTGTTTTACTGCTTTTAATTTGCCATTCTGTTTCTTCACTGATTTTGCATGAATTAACTAATCATAGCAAAAAGCCGGGTTAAAAAAACATATGATATTTTCTGATGTCAAAAGAATTTTTAAAAACTCTACAATTATAGCTGAATGGAGCACTTCACTGACCTCACTAATCATCCACCATTTGTGCACTTTGTTACTGCTTTAGAGAGGATGACAACATAAATGCTAGCAGTGATTATATATGTACTGGAAATTTGCCCTTTCCTTTTATAGAAAACAATCTAAATGCCCTTCAGATGTCATTCTCAAAAGCCTGAAGACCTCCTATCTTGTGATTAGGCTGAAGCTTTCCTACCTCTTCTGAAACCTAATAAGGTTTCTGACATTGACATCTATTTCTGGAGTGTTTTCAGCAGTTGAACATAAACAGTTTAATCTGTTCACTTCATACAAGAGTTGTGTATCATCACTAGTAAAACACTTGTTTTACATGAGATCTGCTAGGTCTAGAAAGCAACTAGGTAAACCTACAGGATGTTTATATCCCCTCTCTGTGCATGTTCAGATTATTAGTAGCCACTTCTGTAGTTTTGTTGCCTTTTCATTTTCTTTGCTCTTCAATCTGCTGGTGGGCTGGCAGATCCTTGTTGTAACAGGTGAGCCATGGCTTAGGTGGGTACTGCCAGAGGGAGGAGTGAAGCTTAAAACCACCTGCAACCAGCAGGGAAATTTGCAGGAGAGACCAGGACAGGAGCAATGACAGAGGCTGCTGAGTGCCTCCTGCCTTCCTACACCTCCTCTAAGTAACGGAGCAGCAATGAGACTCTTGTTTCCTTCACCTATCTACGGATTGCAATACAAAACTACAGGCTTGGTTTAAGCTGCTTTCTAGAGTAGCCCATGTTAGGGAAGCAGAAATGCCATTCAGGTGCAAGTGCCATTTTTGTGGAACAATTATTTCAGTTCCTTTAAGATCTGGCTCTACTTGAGTAAACAAATATACGCAGTGTAACGGACAGCTTTCCTTATCTCAGGCTAAGGTGTGGGAAGATAGGGCAAACCACCTGAGGCACCTGTGCCTTCTGGGCATGATGTTATTGGATCTGTGTCTCCTCTTTCCATCTATAAATATGATTTCTTAGTGGCTATTATACTAGCCAAAATCCCTTTGGAAAAGACCCCGCACAGTGGGAAGATATTTGTATGACGATTAATGTATTATCGATTTATTTTCTGTCTTTATTGCCATTCCTTCTCTATAGCTCCACATAGGTCTTAAAAGGAGGAAGGATCCATGTTCCACGAGGCATTTCATCCAGCAAATGTCTGTGAAGAACAGACTGGGCCACCGCACAGTAACCAAAAGTCCTTGACCTTCCTAGGGTACTTCTTCTATGTGGTCACCTCTTCAGGTCCAGTTGCCGGTAAAGCAGATGATCCTTATTTACAGAGTTGTGGTGCTGCTGTGTGACACAGCTCACGGGTGGACAATCTCAGAAAGCTTTCTAAGAAACTTTTCAGCAAATTTCCAGTGCGACATTTTGCCATTTCTGCAGCTGCAGTTTCATCAGTGAGAAAATCAGAACATTAGGACTCAGTCTTTTCCAAAGATGGATATGAAACATAAGGTAAATAGTTGCAGCTTCTGTTTACTAGGTTTAAAATAAACAGTGCGGTTCCTATAGTATAGGAAAATACAGGATTATACTCTTCTGTCACACTGTTAAAATGGTCTTCATATACCATCCCACTCTCTGTTTTATCTTCCCTTTAAATGGCTTCCATCTAACTGGCATAATGACTGTATACTATCGCTAGTCTGCAGCATGAATTAGACATCTCTGGCATTTTTAATTTGGCACATTTAACAGACATATGGAGCCCAAATGTGATTCCTTATCTGAAAATCAGACTTTGCTAAATTAGAAGATTATCCTTACTTCTCTTTAAATTCACTATTTTTATTCAAGGATAATTATAGTTAGTTTATGCTATAAATTCTGTAAGAAATTAAATTTACTTGCACGTTGTAAGAAGCCCTCCTCTGTGCTAAACTGCATATCCATACGGAAAGGTGTTCCACAAAGGGATTTAAACAGTTTTCGCATGCAGTGTATTGTAGCCAGGCTCTCAATTACTGATGAAAAGAGAAAGAGAAGGATCAGAGGCTGTCTACTTTTCAATTGCTTAATAATTTGAGGGTATTTTTAGAGAAAAACAGCTATGATATGAAAGAGATTTGCCAGGAAATGGATCCCTTTTGTCTCATGTGTTTTTTACTTTGTGTAGTCATATCTTCCATGAATGCAAAATAGCAAATGCAATACTAAACTGGGGTAGCTCACTTGGAATGTCTTCCAATTAAAAATTTGGTAGGCAACCTAGAATAAAAGTTTGTTTGTCTTTCTTTGTTCATATCTGAGCTTGTGTTCAGATACACTGCGAATCACATTGTATGTTGTACAGTAGCTCAGCAGAGTACAAAACTGTTACTGGATTCTTGCAGTCCCGTGACCAATTTAATTTCTCTTCAAGATTAATTGAGAAGTTCAGTCATTTCTGTAATATTCTAATGATCCAGGACAGTGATTGATTTAAAGACTTTTTTTTCATGTATTTTTCTTTGATTCAGAGCCAGGGGACAATTTGATCATGGAACAGAGAATCAGCTTTTAATAGGTGAGCACAGTACTATTTCATATAGTAAGGGCTGTTTTTCAGTATAGGAATGCAGAATTCTGTTAATAAAAGCAGGCTTTCAACTAAATAACTATCCTTACACCTGGCCACTCCATGACTCCTGCAAGAGAAATGAGAAACATAAATCTTCTGACCTCAGGTGAAGGTAAGGACGAGGTTCTGAGCAACCACAGCATCCATTGCATCCAGTGTGCACACTTGATGCTCTCTGAAGCAGGCCCCAAAGAGAAAATGATTTTAGACTTGAATTTAGATTTGTTTTTTTTCAAATTGTTTAAATAATGTTATTTATATTTGTAAAAACATTTACAGTTGATGACTGTGAATACACAACTGCAGCAAGATAGCATGTTATATCAGTTCCCATCTGAATAGAAAAACTTCTCATAAGGATCAAAAGTTTAGGAATGTGACTTTTTTTGTTTTTTCTTTTTTTTTTTTTTCCCCATAATCTGCAGTGGAAGACAAAATTTTATTTCATGAAATGGTTACAACTGCTTCAGCCCCTAATCTGTGGATTTACTTACTTTGTACTGGAACAATGGATTAATGCTCATGGCACTATCGGAAAGGGAGCTGTTACCTCATTTCTGTAGATGAGGAGGAGGAGTCATATGAAGGTTAAGCAAATTGCCTGGGAAATCTGAGAGGAATTCAGCCTATTGTGCTTTACTTTTTTGAGTTAGAAAAAACATCTTTCTTTCTGATAACTATGATAAATATAAAAATTCTCACTCCAGTTTTTATTGCTCCAGACATAGAAGTAGTTTTCTACAGTAAATTTCTAATTAGAAATTAGAATTAGGACTTTCTAAAATTCTAATTCTAATTCTAATTCTATTTATGAATTTTAATCAGGAATTTACTGGAAAAAATGTTGGAGAAAACTTTCTCTATTTTTTGTTTGGAAAAGGATCAATTTCAATAAATTTAATGACTTGAAATTACATTTAAAATCAGTTTTGCAAGTCTTTATGATGTCCCCCTGTAAAGTTATTTAAAATGAAAATGTGTGATTTTTAGGTTGTGACTAATTTTTAAAACAGTATTTATTTACATTAATTATACAGATTAAAAAGAAATTACTGGCATTTCAAATGGATGCAAAACAAAAAATTGGCTTTGGGTTTTGTGGAAGTTTTAGAAACCTTAAGTTTATCTTAGTTTGTAACAGAGAAGATTCCAGCCACTTCAAATGTGTTAATGAATGAGGCTAAAGATTGCTCTTGAAGTTTCCAGTGGTTCCACAGTGGTGATGAGTACTGCAGCAATGCAGTATAGCAGTATTATTTTAAACCTTAACCTCACTGCTTAGGCTCAGGTGGGAACGGCGTGGGACAGAAGTCAGCCTTGGGCCCAGTATGCCCCTTCTGCCCAAACCCACAACAGGAGTGGCTCGGTGGAGTCCTCCAGAGGAGGATTTGCACAGAGCTGCGGATGAAGTGTTTCAGGATGCAAGGTTTCTCATGTAGATCTGAATACACACCCCCTGCCCCTGTGGTGTGAAGTACAGGATATCTTTAGGCTATCCAGGATGATTACAGGCTATCTTCTGCTTCATTCGTTTTCTTGTTATACTGAAATTCAGCTCCCCACCCCACCTCAGTCAATGAACTGGACTTAAGCATTACCTAGCTTCACAAAAACTTCAAAAATTAAACTCTTCCAGCAGTTCAGAAGAAATCCTGTTTACATTGTAACTCCTAAAAAATCTTCATTCCAAGTGGTATTTTAGCATAGCATACACATGGGACAGTAATTCTGTAATGGTTGGCCAGCTAGAAATCATCACACAATGAAATGCCATTTGCTGGAATACCAGCATGTATATTCTATTTTTTTTTAATCTGGTCATTTTTTTCCAATTTTTTTTTTCTAAAACATGAAAAAGATGTACCATATAAGCCAAGGAAAAAAGTACTAACGTGTTTTGGGGCTTCAAGGATATTAATGTAGTTATTTTACATCACTCAACTTGCTACAAATACAGAATCCAGGTCTAACTTTACAAGTGGATGGGAGCAAAGAAAGCCAGACATAAAAAAAAGAACAGACGTTAGAGATAACCACTGTAATTCCTACTACCCCAAAACAATAAGGTCTGATAATACAGTCACAGTGATAGTCACACTCTAATATCTTTAAAACAAACCTACTTTCTAGCTCCCCATCTGTCTCTTGTACAAATAATTCCATAAAGCAGTAAGCACGCATACTGTAAGTTAGTGATTGAAAGATGATAAAATGCCAGAAGAGCTATTTATAAGCTCTTGTATTGTGAATGTGTCCATACATTTACTTGTAAAGAAAATCTCTCAGCAGCATTATTTATAACATCACTTTACCTAATGATTTTTATTTTGCTGTTGTGGTGCTTCATTTTTATTTAAATGAAACTGTTTTTTTGAGAGCCAAAAGGGTCCCAGAGATTTTGTGGTATTTTTATTACTATCATCCCTTAATCCAAGCAGTTTCATTTATTTGCATTCATGTAAAATACAAAATAATAGATTAGACTGAGTAAAGAAAGCCCTGTATCCCTGCAAACAAATGCAGACTAGCAATGAAAGGTAAAAGGCAAAATTCTCTTGTATCATGGAGTGCTTCAAACAACTGTGACTAAGTCTTCCCACTCTGCACTCAGCGATGTCTTCAGTCGGAATTTTACATCACACTATTTCCTCAGAGAATGTTGTCCCAATTACATGTCTAGGGACTGGATAATGAAACGCTTCTGCTTATGTGCATGGAGGCAGCGGGACAAGTGTTACAAAGACTTAATAAAGCATTCTAAGCAGTAGAACATGTGTTTTTCTTTGAAGGGAGGGCGAAAGGCCAAGATACGTAAGAAAAGCAGGTTAGAGGAATGAAGACCTTTGTTACTACCCAGACTCTCCTGCGCTGCACAGATTCTTCCAGAAATGTACACTTCTTCGTATCAGCTTCACAAACTGAGGAAGAATATTTTCCCCTCCTTTCCTGTGAAGCTGCCCAGAATAGCGGCTGACAAGCTGGACTTGCAGTTTCTTCTATCTTTTGTTCCTTTCCTAACTAGATTTCCTGCTACATTGGAGGCCACGCCAGCCACTTGTCTTGGTGGCTGGAGCAATTCAATACCGCCTTGCTTATGGTAATGGAAACAGACAGCGTTAATATGGAATATGGCAAATACATAAAGGAGAACAGTAGAGCAAAAATGCAGAGGACAGCCATAGACAAACTGTTAGAGTGGCCCTAGCAGGATCCAAGGTAGAGGATTTTTTTTTCTAGCGTAAGCTTTGAGTTGTAAGCAAGGATATGACTTATCCTTGTGGATAGAGAACTATGGCACTTAGAGAAACAGGATTTAGCACTTTTCCTGTAAATGAGCCAGATTTGCAGCGAACAGCTAACAGAATCTATCATCGGTTGCTCCTTCCAACAAGAAAAACTCTCAGGTCCTCAATTGTGCTCAGCTATTTGGGCCATGGAGGGCAACAATCTCACCTCTGTAATTGTCTCGTATTTTCTGTTTAATGCTATAATTCCTTTGATTTATGGATTCTGACAATATTTATTACTATGCCTATTTGCATTGCAGTGACAAATGGACACTGTCTTCACGCAGAAAGTGAAAAATCCATTCCCTAAGAGGATTTAAAAACATACATATGAGGTGTGGGAGAAGAGAGAAACAAAGTAGGGTTGTATGACATTTTCAGAGGCAAACATCAGTGGGGACCACTGCCCCCCATGCAGGCACTGACAAATGAATAATTTCTGGGCTGTGGCAAATACATGAAGGACATTTTAATTTCCTCACCTATTCTTTTATACTCTCCAAAATGGTTAGATGATGGTCCATCAACCCACTACTGGAGGATTATGTTGCTATTTTTGTGACTGCACTAAGACATAATTCAGAAACTGTTGTATTAAGTGGAGTTCTTTCCTTTGTTTTCAAAAATTTTGAGCAAATCTTTGATTTGTAAATGCTAAGACTATCTTAATAAGTATATTCTCATAATTACATCACAATAGTTGTAGCAGAAGCACCTATATCTCTTCCAAAGTCTTTCTAGAATTAGGTAATTCAACTTCCCCATCACAAAAGTTGCTCTGTTTAAAATCAACTTGTTGACAGTCAAATGTAAGATGCATCTTAACATACGGAAGCACATGAAAACATTTGTCTCATAAGAATTTTGAAGATTCCAGTTTTTTGGTCCCACCTTGCAACACTAGTAATGTCTCAGATATAGACATTTTTACATACAGTGATCCAAAACCTGAATGGATGAATAAATAAAGGTCAGATCAACAGAAATATATTTATTACTTCAAAAGATTTAATTTGTTTTTCATCTTTTAAAATTGTTAACCTGATTTGCTATAACCTAACTCCATCTTGAAAGGAAAGGTAATTTTGAATTAAAAAGAGATTTTCTTTAGTTAACAAAGGTCAACAAGAACATTTTAGCACTTTTTTACCAAAATAATTCTGCATGGGGAAACTCACTGAGACCGCCTTTTTCTTAGAAGCATATAAATCTTATGACTACTCAATGTTTTCTGAGAACAGTATCTCAATACCTAAATTAAGGACTATCATCAGCAGTAAGATTGTAAATCCATGGGCTTGACAGATTACTTCTGAAGATTCACACTTGATAGTGTAACTGATCCTATATTTGAGCAGAATGACACTAATGAATGAACCACACACCTTTACAACTTTTACTGGCATAATTACGCCAGCAAAGCCTGCAGACTGGAGGTGAGTGCAGGTCACTAAAGGTACACAAAGTATGCCTTCATCTTCAGCAGAGTCCTGCTTCAGCAGTGAAAGATGTAGCCCTCAGCAAACTTGGAATCTTAAATAGACACCTTTCCTGCCTCAAAGAAGGAATCTGAAATGAGGCTTAGGATTCCATAGTTATATTGGCATTACAGTTAAATGAGATCATTCTGATAATTGTCTCACCTTCAGCAAAACACAGGATGTAGATTTCCCTTGCATTAACTCCAGTTTGAAATAAAACATCTCTTTTAGAAAAAACATTCAGTGACGATGAACCTATATAATTTTTGCTGAGAC
Organism: Fulmarus glacialis; assembly: GCF_000690835.1. Classification (NCBI taxonomy): domain Eukaryota; kingdom Metazoa; phylum Chordata; class Aves; order Procellariiformes; family Procellariidae; genus Fulmarus; species Fulmarus glacialis. The sequence continues at coordinate 36,115 of NW_009229953.1, forward strand.
AATTCTGTTGACTGCAAAAAATATCGGCCCTCATTTTGCTCCTCATTTCTGAAGTGAATTTAGTGTGAGGTTCCCTTAGTTCTTACTATGTTTTTTCTAATGAATTGAAAGGCTATGTAACAAAATTTTGTTCCTATGTTGGTATTTACAGATTTTGGCGCAGTAAACTCTTAATGTAGTCCTTGATAAGCTAAATATTGAAGTCCTAGTGTTTTTCACTATGGACATGTTTTATTTTTAACAAGTCTTATTGCTCTTCATTAGACCATTGGACCAGCATGTTTCCTGAATTCTGCAAGGTGGAACGGAGCACACTATGCTGGTCATAGTTGCGCTGGAGCCATATCCAGGATTAATACCACCATAACACGCAAGGTCAGGTTAGACCAAAGTGTATATATGAAACTACAAATGCCATAAAATCTCTCAATTTCTCTTTTCTCTATTCTAAATGAATAGAGAGATGTTGAGATAGTTTAAAAGCTATAGAAAAGAAAATAGATAATCTTGAAATCTTATTCACCAAGTATTTCTCCTGATTTCATAGGAATGGTTGACATGAGTAAGAACCAATAATAGTTGCCCTAAGCTACCTTGAAAGTTACATGCCCCCAAAACATAAAAAGAATAACAGTTACGGAGATTTTTGATTTTTCCATTACGTCTTTCTTCTACAAATAGCTATTGCAGTGTTGCCACTTCTATTGATGTTATTCAGAGCAAAGCAGGTAGTCATGGGAATTTTTTCATTCTCTCAGTTCAGTAAAACTTTTATGAAACATTTTTCTTAAATAATTTATCTTCTTTCAGCATCTGTCAGACCAGATTTCATTTAACACAAGTCTACCACACACTTTAAATGTTGCAGGTCCTTTGCTCTGGTATACAACAGAAGAATTTTCAGTTGATAAGCAAGGAAGCCAACATGAAACAAAACCTAGCAACCATAAAATCCATTTTATATTTCCATAGAATTGTTTTTTACAATGTTAAGCTCCATATCACATAGTTGATTTTTTTGGCTTTTGAAGCATATGTTTGATATATATGTAGTACAAGCAGACAACTCTGAACCTACTCTACCTTGCAATTCCTACATCTTCTTGACAAAAGTAGTACATTTTCTTATTTATAACATTATGTTTCAGTGAATTTTTGTATTAAAAGATACAAACGAGGGAAAATGTTTATTTTCAACCTGAAGATTTATAGGAAGCATTGATCTGTAACCATTCTCTGATGTATTTTCGTATTTTTTTCTATAACTAAATATACAGTGTATATCTATAGCTGTACATTTTTCCTCTTGTCATGTGAACTTTAAGTGGTCTTTGTAGATACAGATGATCTTACCTACAAGCATCTTCCCAGTACGGATGTGTCAGGTGTCAATATAAAAGGATTGTTTCAGGATCCAGTATCAGCAGCAAAGCTTCTAATCTTCACTGGCCTTGAAGAGTTAATTGAGGCGGTCATTTCTGAGGTAAAGTGCTTCCACCGTCCTCTGAATCTATCCATCCTTTTTTTTAATAGGGTGTACTTAGGAATTTTATCACTCCTCCTGTTATTTTTTTAGGAATGCCTATTACCTAATTTTATTTTAGCAGGTGAGCATGTGTAGTTCTTCTAGAGCACCTCTAGACCTGACATGAAAGCCCGCAGAAACTCTTTCTCAGCACAGCCCCCGGCAGCTTACATTTACGCCCAAGTATAAGGCATTTCAAGGCATTGAAAAGAAACAGTAAGTGGATCAGTGCCTTTGTTCTTCCATACTATTTTTCACCGCTCCCTGAAAGACAGGCAGAGGAGGAGATAGGCGCAGGCAGACAGGCCATATCAGCACGAGGGCAGGAAAAGCAGCGTATTTCTGGTGATGGCTGGTGTCAGCTAGGTTTGTCTGACTTGGCATTCACGTCCTTTGCGGTATCCACCTACAGCCACTAGCCTGTCACACATTTCAGGACAAACCTCTTCTGTTTGAGCTACCTGAGCAATTATTACGCTGTCACCATATCCCCTTTAAGGTAGCAGTGTGAGAAGGCTTTAGGAGAGGCAGGAGTTGCGACCTTCTGGCACTTTGCACTGGACTGCGTGCTACACTGCTAGAGGACTTCCTTGGAGCAGGACCAGCCTAAATAGCCGGGTAAGATTAAGCAGCAGCAGTATGCCCCCAGGAAATCTCAATTTTGCTGATGTGCTTCGAGAAGCTAAGGAAAATGCAGAACGTTCTGCTACAGAGCTCTTAGTTGATCTTCCCCAAAGTAAATCTACACTGAGGATCTCTGGAGCAGCAATGGCGAGAGCCAAGTGATCCAACTTGGCAAAGTTAGGCATCTTAGCTCCTCTGCTGGAAAAAGCTTTCCTCACCAAGGAGAAACTGAAGCTGGAGCTTGTGTTCACAATTCATTTGAGGCTTGAAAAAGTGTCAGTGGTGACAACTCTTGATCACTTGATTCTCTATACAGCAGAGCAGACATTTGGTAAATTGATCAGAAGATGAAATAAGAGCCTCACAAATACATCAAGGGTGGAAATAAACCTTGGAAGAAATGCTGACATTTATGGAACAGGGAAAATATTAAAACCTTAAGAAGACTGAAACACCAGACCATTTCAGTTCAAGAAGATTGTGGGGAAGATGTGAAATGGTGGTAAAAATACTCCCTTTTGCCTGCCAAACTAAGCAGAAATGGAGGAGGGGGCTAAAGCAGAAAGTGGCCAGGTTCACACGCTCCCCCTAAATAGCATCTCCTTCTGCCACTGTCTGCGACATCTAGTGGGATATGAACTGACTCAGCATCAATCCCATACACAGTCCTCCAGTTAACATACATAAACAAAAAATAGAAAACAGTTCGTTCTGTAACCTGATCAATATTTTTCTGTCTAAAAAGCAGGATTTTATTCTAACTCTATTAACCAATTAATTTTATCTTTTGATGAACTTTTACAAATGTTATTTTCCTTTTTGAAATGTGTTTGTGTAAGTAAATGTGTATTTCCATGGCAACAAGGCCTAATGTTCCCACAATAACCTTGACATTACTTTATGGGTACATCAGGCATTTGATACAATAAATTAAAAAATAGCAATTATTTGTTAGAAATGCAAACCCCACTTTCTTAGAAGGTGGTTTAAGACTACGAAATTCACCTCTGTAGGAATCAGAAACTCTATTATTATTTTAGGAACAGGAACTCCTATCCAGGCAAAATAGAAATGCATTGTTTTGATCTTGACTTAATAAAAACAGGTGTGTATCAGCTTGAAAAAAAATCCATCCAGCGTTCCCGTACAGGGAAGAATGCACAGGGAAAGACATATGACAGTTATTCACACACTTGTTTATCTACCACTGAGCAGTGCTAGGATGTCAATGGGATGGACAAATGTAAAAATTTGAGTAGACTCTAATTTAGCTAACCTGTTAAAACTCCAAGAATTACATGTTACGTAGAGTGAATAAGTGGAATGGTTTGTTCGCATACAATTTAGGGATTAGAACATCTATTGTTCATGAAAAATTTTAAAATTACCACGAAAGTATTTGTACTATTATTTTCAGGAAAAAAACCCAAATTCTTACCTTAAATTCCAGAATATTAGAGTTTTCATGTTTTTACCTGGACTTACACCAGGTAAACCTGGACTTTAACTTTAACCTTTAACTTTAACCAGCGTTAAAAATTACATGAACTCATTCCTTACAGACAGTTTGTGATAGCCTTCCTCAATTGAATAGTACCATATTCCGCAAACAATTCTCACGGTAGTAATCAGGGCAACATGTGGAATTCAGTATAACCAAAAATTAATAAGGATATCTGAATCTAGCGCTTCAAAAGCAGATAGTCCACATTACCTAATTTACTTATTAAATAGTACCTTAGTGCTGTATGAGCAAACTGTCATAATCTGCCCCTATGCATTTATTTTTTTATGGAGGGATATTAACTTATTATTGTTCTTTAGAAGTTTTTTTCCCCAAAGAACTAAAGTCTGTGGTATCTTGATTACTGTATCTGCTAATTATGACTAAATAAAAGGTTTTAATTTATAATGTGGTATATTTAAATACACTGCTTTCAAGTATTGCACCAAATAAAATAGTCACAATGTGCAATTTGCATTGAATCAAGCGACCATGAATCTAAACATCGAGATACGCATTGTTCACACGTGAATCAAATCAAGCCTGAGGACCGTTGTCTCTTCTGACAAGCAATAACAGCTTCCTCCCATACTCTCTGATCTATATTAGCTGTATAAATATTTTCTTTTTAATTAAAAGGTATATTCTCATAATGCAGATGTTATACTTTGATTTCTATTCCCAACACATTTTCACAAATATGACTCCTGATTCTCCCTTTAATAGGCTCTAAGTTTGCCAAAATAGTCCCAAAATAATCCAGTAACGTTTAACTCTATGGTTAAAATCATTTGCCTATGCCACAGGTTATAAAGACACAGCATGTAGCTTACAGACTGAAATAAAATCCACCAGGTACCATTTGTTGCTTCTGAATTTTTTTGCCACAATATTTTACTTGGTGGAAAATTAATATGAATATATACCTGAAATTCCCTGATCAAACACCCGCCTATAGGGACATAATAGTATATTTTACTGGCCTCTCCTGGAACAGGACGTGGCATTATTTGCATGTGTGAATGGCTATCTTCAACCCTTAGCATTCCAGCATTATCTAAATGAAACAATAAAAATAGAAGGAATAAATACGCAGATGAAGGACATGATTGAATACACTTTTTTCCCCATCATCATGCCACTTATTAACAAATGATGAACACTCACATCTGCACAAAATAGTGTTTAAAATGGCTGCAAAAGACAGGCAGGTGCAGGATGTGTTAGCAGAGGAATTTATTTTGTGCGTATGGACAGTGGCAAACAGACAAGCTACGATGCTATTAAAGCTATCCATTAATGTGACTGTCCAGCAGGGTTAATGTGAATTTACTGAAGGGTGCAAAAGGATGTATTTTTCTAGCTCTGCAGATAAGTGCAATTCAGAGTATTATTATGACTTTGAATCCAGTAGCCGTACCTAAAAATCGATTGCTGTAGTTGTTCATTCTTGTCGCCCAGCTACCAAGGCGGGTAGAGTGCTACCCTAGGTATAATATGCCTTCCCCGAAGTGAATGGGAATCTCATTTTTCACTTTAGTGGAGTCAGGATTATGCCTGTGATCTTTTGCATTTTTCAAGCTTGACAGGGTTCCTACAACTGCAGCTACTTTGAATCACCATCTGTATCAGGTCCTGAGCTAGGCATACCTACTCAAACAAAGTCCGTGGTCTGAATACCCATCAGTGGATGGAGCACATTAGGCACGCTTTTGGAGCACACCTTCGGATTTAGTTTCACTGAAAAGGACACCAGTTCTTGTCTTCATCTCTGAGAACCGTTCCAGAAGTGCATTCCCAAATTAAAACCCTGATGCAGATAGACACAAAGTTCCTTGGGGAGGGAAGCCAGTTCATATCACAAGTCAAGACAGATTAAACTGAATAACTTACATTATCAAACGTACATTTGTGTATATGTGTCTATAGTTTCATATGACATTTCTCTGATACGGATTTTTTTTTTTAAAGTGGAAATTGACATTTAAGAAGCTGCAAGTTGAAGATTCAGGGTTTCTCTTTTGATTTGCATTAGAATGCTGAACTATAATTTAACAAGAGGATCAAAACAGAAAACCTAACCACCTTACAGAAGCTGTCTTTCAAGCATGTAGAGATTCAGAATGTTTCTGCAATTTGCAGTCTTCAGGTTGATTAGACATTTGCCATGACAGCATCACCACAGATAGAAACCTGGAGGGTTTTTTTAGCTATACCCTCACTCTAGATCTGTGGTTTTTAACTTATGTCAAATAGCGATAGCATAGTATCTTGTACGGTAAACCTGATATGTGAGGATAGCTCCTATGTACCATAATACAACACAGTAGTCATTCTTGGTAGTTCCTTAGAGGTGTTGCATCCAGCCAGTCACTTGTGATACTGTGGCATGTACAAGTATGCCTGTGCATGGGCGGCAGGTCCGGGACTTACTGAAGATGATCAGGAGAGAAGCCACAGTGTGCTCTCTTCTCCTTAGTGCATAGAGCTTACACGGCCAACAGTTTGAGCACCTAGTAAAAACCATGGCCCACAAGGATCCCTTCTTACGGCCAAAAGAGTGTCTCGTGAGGGAACCGGCAATTTTTGGAGTGTCATGCAAACTGCATGCTTTCAAACCCCCAGTCTATATCAAATCCACAGTGCACAGAGAATGGGGGTAAGGGGGTGGAATTTAGCCCAGCGTGCTTTCCTGTCTTTTTCGCTTTATATCTACACCTTCTGAAGAATGTCTGTAGCTCAGTGGACAGACTGTTGGAAGGGCAACAGAATATCAGGCTATTTACATATTCCAGCATTAGGGAACCATGGAATAGCTGGGGTCAGAAGGGTCCTCTGGAATTCACCTTGTCCCCTCTGCTCCACGCAGGGTCAGCTAGAGTCAACCACCTGCCGTGATCTTCTGTGGTGGTATGCAGGGCCGTTCTAGAAGTGACTCCATATTCAGCTTGTTTGCCCAAAGCTGGCCAAGTTGTAATGCTGCAAGCGAAGATAGGATAGTTGGTGGCACAATTAGCTCAGGCCCATGTTTCTGGCTTGTCCTGAAGTTTGCATAGAAATACTTTGGTCTTCAAGTGTGGGCTTTGGTCTGCACTCAAAATGAAGTATAGATATGCCAGTGGAATATTCCATACATAGGTCCACAGAAAAAAATCCCATGTCTCATCTTCTGCTTAGTGTTCATGTATATGGCTTTCCCCCTAACATATGTCCCCAATTCCCAAAGTACTGGGTATATTGAAAATTTATGCATGATTTACATTTAATTTAAGCATTTCCATAGCAACTGTTAGATTTTAGGGTGTTTTACTTTTCTCCCAAGATACAGAATATATTCTTCTCAGAACAATTTCCCAGGTTGTGTTTAGCCACATTCATATGACTTGCTACAATTCAATATTCAATGAAAATTACCATATCATCTACCAGAAGCAAGTTTTAACAAACATATTGACTTTTATGACTTCTTCCATCTTACTCTGTGTTTAAACAAGTAGTTCTGTATCAAATGGCTCTAATGAAGCCTGATTGCTCAGAATCAGTGTTTTTGATTGATAGATGCAGGGGATTAATAAGGTCCAAGTCCCAACCAACATGTTCTTCACTCTTGGAATAGATGAAAGATGTGCCTCCTCCTCTCTGTCTTTCCCTCTCCCTCTGTGTCTTTTACACAGATGCTGTACTGTCAGGAGAGTCTAAAGGATGAACATGGCTACCAGAAGTCTGATATTCAACCAGTGTTCATAACGATATGAGGATAGGTAAAACAAACATATGACTGTCTGTATGCTGAAGTCTGGAACAAAATTAAAGTGTCTTGAGGTGATGTATGGTGCACCTAGCAGTAACAAATTGATGACCCATACTTCTCTATGGGTGACCTTAAACCACTTTTAAAAAAATCAGAAATTCAAGTTGGAATAAAAAATACAAGAGAGGTAAAAGAGGAAACACATATACAAATAAAGGAAAATAGGGGAGGTGTGGGAAAGAAGAAGATCTTCCTTGCAAATTTCCACTTCTTTCTCATCTGCATTTTGCCTTTCTAAATGTCACTTCTGAAAAGGATTCCACAACTGCAAGCTATTCTTCCTGCCCCTTTGCTGTCACAATAGCAAACTTTCATCTTGTCTGATTCCGGTTCCAGGAGCACAGCTGATACAGCATGCATCTTTTATACAGGTATACCTCCATCAACAGTGAGCATAAAGCATAAATCTAACGGAGAGTAGCCGAATGAAGAATTTAAATTTGCCACCAGGTTACGCACACATTACCTTCATTTTGTGCAAGCAGTAATGCCTAAGCCAGGTGGTGAACAATCAGGCTTCCTATCCTGTCAGGCAGCAACCTGACGCTTTACTTGCCTGATATGTCACACAAACCTGAGCTGCTATGTAAACAGCAATAAATAACAGAGAAGTGGGTGGTGGCACATTTGCATTTGCCACTTGCACATTTCTTTCAGTCCCATCACTTTCATCCTAGGAAGCAAGCGAGGCTATAAAGAGAGAGGTACTTGCAGGATCCTGGCAGGCTCCAGCATATAAGCATCAAATAAATCAATTAATTTAACCCTAATGTAATTATCTGCTTTAGATGAAGGCTGATTTTAGCTTGCTGAATTCACTTATAAGATCAAACAGTTATCCTAATAAGTTTGTACTGTTCTAAAGATGGCAGTATTCTCAGCTGCCCTGGTACAACTCCAGTGGCTTGAGTGGAGCTGCTATACACTTCCATAAATGAGAGCAGCTTTCAGTCAGGCAGCAAGGATTTGATTTCCAATTAAAAAATAAGTTTCAAAAATAAAGCTTACCATTACAATTACATTTAAACTGTTGTGGGACCCACAGTGAGCGTGTATCTGTAGCGTTGAAATGTTGCTCAATTTATGGATAGAAATTTCAACAACAGATTCAAAATCAAAGCCATTTCCTCTGGTTTCCATGCCCAATCTGTTGTAAATTGCAATGTCCTTGGGAGGAGGGACTATGGATGAGGTTCACAGCAAGGACCTAGGATATTAAATGTTACAACCTAAAGATCTGCTGTTTATTGTTTTTGTAAAAATTAGAAAGAACAATGTCAGACAGGGATTCATAAAAACGGAGCCCTTGGTTAAAGGGATATTTTCAGCTCCTGATCGTGCAAACAGAAAGGCCAAGGTACTTTTCTAGGAAACGTGATAAAAGCCAGGAGAAAAATTTATAAATGTGCATCCTATAACCCACAGGTTATTAGAGTAAAGAGACTACCACTGCTGTGATCTCTGTTTTGAGTCCTCTAATGCAGACAACGTGCTCCAAGAGTGCAAACAGAAGATCAGATGGAGGAGTGCTCAGTCCCTGAACCCTGGCAGAGGTGGAGGAGCCCAGCTGCTCAACAGCAAACAAGGCTTAGGCAGTTCTCCCCTAGAAATGGCACTTGGGCATCTGAAATGTGTAAGAGCTAGGATTTCAGAAGCCTGCAAGAAGTGACAACTATGCTGAGGTTGTGAAAAGGTTAATTTGCACTTAAGTGCCTATGAGTCACTTTAGGGACATGGTTTAGTGGGCATGGTAGTGTTGGGTTCACGGTTGGACTCTATGATCTTAGAGGTCTTTTCCAACCTTAATTATTCTATGATTCTATGATTCTATGATTCTATGAGGCATCTAGGCAATTAAGAATTTAGATTAATTTGGGGTCCTGGCTCTGTATTCCCACATAACTCCTGCAGCGCTCTGGCTATTGCTGGCCATGAACAATGCACCACCATGCAACAAATACTACTGCCAACTCACAACCAACGTGTCTGCCGCCACCAGCTCCTTTTCTTCTGCTTCCCTTGCCACTGTCCATCTTCTCCTGTCCAAAGGAGATCTGCTCCTTAGCTCTGAACTTTTTCCAGGTAGCTAATTAACTTAATTCCTTGCATCCCTGGCGTTTGTGCGCACATTCTCTGTTTATGATTTCCGTTCTTTCTGGTGGCGGAGGTGAGAACAAAACAGCCAGGTTGCTACGAGGCTGAGAAAACCTGGGAAGCGCTAGGGAGGCAGCCACATCTCCCGTATGGTCCGGGGCGGCTCAGCCCGTGGGAGGCTGAGCGACAGGCAATCATTTACTCGTGGCGTGTGGGAAAGGAATATAGATGTCTGAGAGAAGGCTGTAACAGTAAGACTACAGAAACCTGGTAATAATTGCCCACTGCATCCAGACCTCCCCAAACCAAACAGAAGCTATTATGTTTAACTTCAAAACTACATGTGTATTCAGCTCATCTGAAACACAAAGTTGGCAGGTTATAATGATGGCCTCCAACCATAAAAGGCTGTTGAACGTATAATACCGAAGGAGATAAATGTCAACTGAAGCTAATAAACTGTTAATAATGTATTATTTCAGCTATCCACACATAAACTGGTCAAAAGTCACATTGGGACAAAGTTTAGAGAAGAAATTTCCTTAAAAATTAAATGACTGCCTCAAGCAAGACCTAGTTCTGAGTACTGAGAAGGCGGCATGAATCTCAACCAAAAAAAATGACTTCAGCTAAAATGAATTTGGACATTATTATTCTGAAACTATAAAAGCTACACAGATTAACAATAAAATAACCAAAGGTAGTAATTGATTTAATTATTTCAGTTCATGTTTATTTGCAGCTCAGTTCTCAGTCCTAAAGCTAGAAGCAGACGTTTGTTTTAGCAGTAACTAGAGTTGAACCTTAAATAATAATTAAAAGCAATTTCCTTGGAGGAGAATAGATAAGGATACAATGCAAATCCTATTTATACCTATCATGAAAATTCAAACCCATCTCAAACACAGCCATTAGAACATGAAGAGCAAATGGGTATATAGACACAGGAATAAATAGCAGGCAATTCTTTTAAATGTGTTAGATGGAGGACATTTTATGAGACTATTCTCACCAGGACCAAAAGCAACAAGACAGAACAATTAAGGCAGAGAGAACTGCCACAAAGATGCTCAAGACTGTATTTTCAAAGGGGACAGAGTGCTGGGTTTCAAGGATGTGGGTCCATTGTTTTGATACCACTAGTACCTGTGGGGCAGGCCATCTCTGTAGGCACCTGATCCCTATGACATCTCTGTTTCCTCTACAAACATTCCTAGTATGCACCTCCATTTCTGCAGCTAGGTGCATGCATGGCACCTCAGGCCATTCATTTACCTGTAGCCTGTCTTATAATCAGCCTTTCCACAAAATGTTTCCCAGTTGGCTGACTTGTGGGGCCTGATGTGGTAAAGCTGCTTAGGCAGTACCTATCCCTGTGTAAAACACAGCTTGCGGGAAGGAAGGGGAGGTGTCCTTTTCCTCTTCCCTCTCGCCATCCTAACATCTATCAGGACGGAGGAGAGATGGGCTCCAAACTCTCTTCCACCTCATCAAACCTGGACCAGCATCTTCCACTTGAGTACTCTAACTTGCTGGAGTACAGTAGTGTTTAAAACTTCGTACCCAAAGTGGGAAGAGAAAGCATGAAAGGAAAAGCGACCTCCTCGTGTACCCTACACCTTGATGTATAGCTGTCAACTGGAGGATAGGAGATGCAGAAAAAAGGCACTTCAAAACCTAATTTGGGGTCAGGAATTCTATTAACTGGTGCAAGTACTTGAAAATGGACCCAGTTGTCTGCATGGCTGAGCAGCAGTGAAGGAAATGGGAGGAATGAAGGTGACTAGCCAACGGCAGGGTATGCAGATTAGGAAGTGGGTTGAGAAATTTTGAGATGGTGTACTGGAATACGGAAATCACTGGCCATTGAGTGTCTTTAATCCTCTTCTATTTTTGGTCTAACATTTCTTTACATGTGGCACAGAAATCAATCCTGCGAGCTGTTTTGCTGGCTTTAAGAAGGAGAAAAACAAGTTCAAAATGTGGTAGAAGTCAAGGTAAATTAAACATTTCTTGATAAATCACTGTATGACTCAAATAACCAAGAAGGTAATAAAATAAAGAGGCAGCATGGCCATCAACACTCTGAACTACCATCAACAGATCTCTTCATATTTTTAAAATAAAATTATGTCCAGTGCCTGCTTGTGCACAGTAAACGAATAATTTCTTCTAAATGGGAGTAATGCTGTCATACGTTCATGTACTAGTCACTTTTTGAAAAGATAGTGACAGGAAGATGCATATGTACTATCTACATTGACTTTTTGAAATCATTCGTTCAATCAACAGCCAGTGCCTTTAATTTTTTTCCTGAGGATGAAGACAGCTTCTACAGCTAATCCTGACTTTAAGTCCTTAATATTCTAATCCTTCTCATACATGGACAACACTTGATTAGAGGTAAGCTGCATTTGGTAAAATATGAAACTGCTCAATTATCTGTGTCATCATTCAGTTGGCTGGCAAAAAAGAGGAGGAAAATGACAACACTTGATCAGAGGTAAGCTGCATTTGGTAGAATATGAAACTGCTCAATTATCTGTGTCATCATTCAGTTGGCTGGCAAAAAAGAGGAAAACCATGTATTTTTCATAGGAATTTTGTTAGAATGAAAAGAATTATCACAAAGACATTTTACCATTCCTCTTATTTTAAAGTAATAAAAAAATGATACCTTTTTAAGCCTCCTATAGAGTAAAGAAATGGTACCCTAAAATAGGTGGTTTTAAAAAAGAAATATATCTTTTATTGAAATTTTCCCACACCCAGTCCCAACAGCAGAGTACCTGCAATATATCTTGAAGAAAAGAATGATTATTCCATTTTAGTGGTGGGAAACTGTGAAAGTGAAAGATTAAATGGATTGTCCAAAGTCACAGAGGCAGTAACTACACTCCAGTGGACCTAACTGGAATCGTGAGTTAGTTATCAGACCATTATGCCAATCTACTACCCTGGTTATCAATAGCTCTGATAGTATTTTGCACTGAACGTCATAAGATCCCACCTGTACCTTGCTGCAAAACACTTTTTCATGGCATAAATGACAATTATTGAATTAATATCAAGGACAAACCTGGTAGGAAATGAGGCTTCAACCTTACACTTTGATATCTAAGGTGCCTCTGAGAACTTGGTGGGGGGAAAGGAATGACCTACCCAGAAGTGTCATGACAACATACAAGCAGCACAGACTTCTGCTGTGGTAGTAGAGGTGCTTCATTTACATAAAGAATTGATTTATTGCTGCTAGTAAAGAGCATTTCATTTCATTTAAGTGGACTTTAAATAGAACATTACAGAAAAAGTCAGGTCTTCTTTATTGCTGTTGCTATTTTGAAGTAGTGCTCATCTTTCACAAAGACAAGTGTGAATCTGCACTTAAAGACATAATTTCAATATTTTTGCATTTTTTAGGATAATTAATATATCTGCACTGCACCACAGCAAAGCCAAAGGAACTGTCACTGTAGATAAGACCAATAGCCCAGTTAGCTGCTTCCAGACATGCTTTGCAAAGTGTACAAAACTTGCTAGCTAACCATATTTCCAGGAAAAAAAAATCCTTCACTCGAGCTACTGGAATTTTGTTTTTCTCCAAAGGAGTGGTAAAATCTTTATTACTTGTATAAAGTTTAGACTCTCTATTATTTTTTTCCACTGCACTTTTTTCTTCTTTCTTACACAAGTGAGTTCAACAGGTTAATTATGCCTAGTCTGCAAAGTACAGGCTTTTATCTTTTAAAAACCTGTTGATAAAATTAAGGCTTCTGCTGTCAGTTTGTTTATGTCACATTAGAAAGACTCACACTGTTTGGCATTTTTCACCATTAATTATTTTATATGCTGCTGTCATATTAGCTCCTATGTCTTTTCTGAGTTTTTAGAAAGCATCTGAACCAAACTCTCTTATGATTGTTGTTGGCCTCCTGTTATTTGAAATTTCTCTTTCATCTCTCTGTTCTTGCCTTCCTATATTTTCCACTTCCACCACAGTGTGCCACAGACATCTACCATTGTTATCAGCTATAAAATTGCTCTTCAAAATAGAAACTCTTACATTATTCTTCTCTTTGCTGCCCTTTCCTCAGTCCTTTTAAATTGTCTCACAACTCTCCTAAATTTAACTGGACTGATTAACTCGTGGTCAGCTGTAAATTTTGCTACCTAAATATTCATGACAGCTTTTATATAAACTTGTTAAGTAACTGTAATCTTCACACTGATTTTGAGGCATTTCATTGTTAGATCAAATCTATACATTTTTCTAACCAATAAATGTATGAAACCAGCCTTTTCTGAACAGTTAGCTGCTTTTTGAACTAAAGTAGCAGAGCAAAAGCACTGTCCTCTGACTTTCTTTATTAAAATGTAAGGTAATAATACCACAACACATTTTTGGTAACAGAGTAATGATTGCCTGGATCATTAGTTTAAATAATACATATAAGTTCTTTTCTTGTCATGTACTTACCACTTAGTGTCTTGTGGTAAGAGAGAGAGGTACTGTAAGAAAACCTTTTGAAAATGTATGCAATTGCTCAAGTCTGTATACATTCAAATTTTGCTACTCTTCATACTTTTTCTCAGGTATTCTTGAGAAGAGAATATTTCAGTATAATATATGTATGCACAAAGTGCTTTAAAGACAGGAACACTTTGCTGTTTTTGTGATGTCTGAAAGGAATGGTAATCTCATATTCTTTCAAAACACCTGAAAGTTGTTTGAAAGCAGGCCATTTCACTTTCTGCTGTACTTGAAAAGCGGAGCTCCAAAGGTATCCTCATTGACTACCACACATTTTATTTATTAGAATTACATTTCTCTCTAGGCTTCATACTTGAAAGTGGGAGGTTTGCCCTACAAAAGTGTTTGAAAGTTTCTACCTTCTTCATATATGACTATTAGAGCATGTAGGATATATTTAGTTTCTGTTTTTCACAACTGGATGTAGTGACTCACACTTTGTGGCTGTTCTCTTCATTTTCAAAGCAATTATTCCTGAAAAGGCTCATACACTGAGGTTGTCAGCTAAATATTTCTTATATGCCTGATAAGAATGGGCATCTTTGCAGAAACCCATCATTTGACAATTTGCTGGAGTCTATGCTATATTTCATTGAATATTTCGATTTGGATTTTAATCATTTTTGTTCATAGGTACTAAATTAATGACATGATAAATCCAGGACCAAATTCGTCCCTCACAGAAGCATAGATTTATTACCTTAAGGCAAGTCTCTGTTCACAAAAACAACATCAAGAACAAGAAGAAACCTTCAGGGAGCACTTTATTGAAATGAACTTCCCTCTACTGAGTGGTTAAAGCATACAGAAAAGAGAAGTTTCGTTTAGAGCTTTTTCTGCGGTCGCCACAAATAACCTGTATTTTAAATATGTAACTCAACAGTACATGAAATCTGTAAGCACACCTCATGTAGGATTTTACCCTGCCGGCTGGGGAAGAAGAGAAAACCATGACAGCCACAGCAAATTGTCTTGAAGAGTCCTTTCAGACTGAGCAGAAACAACTCCACTTAACATGAAACTTACATCTAAATAAAATTCAAATAACTCCATAAAAGCTCCAGAAATCTTACAAAAACATAACATGAGCCTTAAAAATATTTAGCTTCCTCATGCTAAATTTTTTAAAAAGAATGGTAGAAGCAGAAGCAACCCATTCTAGTTCATAGCCAGCGTTACACGAGGACGAGACACTTCATGAGTTCCTCTTGTCAGAACTTCCTATGACTGTAATTATTCCTTCCCAATGTCAACCTTGCTGTTGATGTTTCCATGCCTGTGACAAGAAGAGGAAACGATATTCTCCTGCGGCTTTAGGGATCATTAGGTATAATAAAAAAGCTCCTTTATCAGAACAAATCCAGTTTAGCATGACATTGTTGGAGGCCTCTTGAGATGGCTAAACCTTAGAGGTTTTCTCATGTAACACTTACTGTGTCAATATTGAGTTTAAGTATGTTTCTGACATACTGCTAGACCGTTTTCCTTTAAAACAGTGTATCATAGATTCACAGGAAAATTCTAGTTGAAAGGGACCTCAGGGACCTGTCTCTGGTTTAACCCACAGCTCAAAGCAGGGTCAGCTATGAAATCAGATCCGGTTACTCATCCAGTCCAATCTTAAAATGGACAGAGACTGTAGAACCTCTCTGGGCAACCTTTTTTAATGCAGGACTGTGCTCACCGTGAAAAAGATTCTCTTTATGTCTAGTCCAAGCTGCTCGTTTCAGTCTGTGCCCATTGTTTCTCATCCTCCCACTACGCACTTCTGAGAAGAAGCTCATCTTCTCAATCATGTCCTCATAGGTATTGGAAGGCTGATCTTAAGTCACCCTGAAGCTTCCTCTTCTCGAGGCTGAACAAGACCCATTCCCTCAGCCTCTCCTCTCAGGTCAAGTGCTCCAGCCACTACCATGTTGGTGGCCCTCTGCTGAACTTGCTTCAGTAACAAGCTCATGGGTATTTAGAATGTGGTGGTGCTTTGCTTTGATCCCTGTAATAGCGCAGTTCTCTACAAGTCAAAGAAATGGTATTCCAAACAAAATTGCAATTTTTTGAATCACCAGTGATATAGGAGGCATGCCAATTGAAATTGTAATCATCACACGCATTTTAGACATTAACAGCAGAAAAAAAACAAACTGGCTCTGTCCTAGTTTCTTGCTGCACCAGACTTAAGATCACAAGTGACCTAGCTCACAAAAGAAAGTTAATTTTACAGTCTCTGTTTAATGTGAATTATGGCTTTGACAGGTGCATGTGCATGTTTGTAAAATCAGCAACTCTACTTGAATGCTCACAGCGAGTAGCTGATTCTGTAAGACAGAACTGCAATAAAAGGCTTCCTCACGCAACAAACCAGGTGAAAAGTACAAAGCATTTAAGGTTTATTCTGAGGCATCTGCCATGGTTTATACTTTATCTGAGATAAGGATTTTAAAAGTTCATGTCCAACATAAGAAATTATTTATTTTATGCCAGCAAACACATTTTTTTTGTTTCACTGTATTTACAGTGAAAATAGTTAGCAACAAGGTTGTATAATAATTTGAAACATGATGAAAGGGCATGGTGAATTCTCTATCAATTTTTTTTTTTTTGAGATGAGACATCTTGTTGAAAGATCTTCTAGACAAAACAGCAGCTCGTGTACTAAGTAGAGGAACTACAGTCACTGTTACTCTGACATTCAGATTAGAAATGTCTCTGACATAAAGTATATTAACCTGAGAACGTATTTTTGAAAATTAAGGAAGGAAAAACGAGACCAAAAATATGAAAGAATTCTGTTGAAGGAACAGTATTTTAAAAATGGAGAAATTTGAAGAGGCTGGATGTTAACTTTTATTCTGCAAGTTGGGTGCTCAGCCTGTGGTCCTGAGGCTGTACGCACCCTGCCAGGACACTCATTCGGCCCACAGCTGCCCCCATGTGCTCCTCAGACCAACGAAGAAATGGACCGCAGGCAGAAAATGTACATTAGACCTTTATGGTGAATGAGCAGCAAGGTCAGAGCAGCCAGACGTGTGCAGTGTGATTGATCTGAGGATATGCAGTCCACCTGACGCTTCAGGAAAGCAGGAGGCACGTTATGCAGGCCCAGACAAATGCAACCGTGCTGTACAGAAGGGGATGAGGTGAGACGGGGAGAGAGTGTGGTAAATAGCTCTCCCCAACACTGTGAGAAAGGTGGATTGCCCTGCAGAAGGATATAAATAAGTGGTTTTCCAACCTCTCTTCCATGAAAAGAGCTACACTATCTAGCACACCCAAACCTCTCATAACAGTTCTGCACTTCCCAGACATTTCTCAGGCTAAAGGATGCTTAAGATTCTGAAAGAAGCCACTGTTTGCCTGCAAAACTTGGAAATTAGAAAATTCACTGCCTGAATTTCCAACACTCTTTAAACTCTGGTGCAAAATATAGGTGGAGCACTTTCTGAAAGGTCTTTTTGAAATGTCAGTAGGAATATGAGTACTTAATAAAATATCTCTCACTTGGAATTAAGGCTGTGAGATTTTTTTAAACTTAGCTGAATCAAACAAGATTTGAATCAAACATCCACATTTGATGTGGATTTTTCCCACTTTTTCTCCTACTGTGCCTAAAACCCCGTAATTTTCTGTTAAAAAACCCCATTTAATTTGCAGTTAGAAAAAACCTTGTTTCAGAAACTTGTTAAAAGAACAATGCTAAAGAAAGTCTGGACTCACCAAACCAAGAAGAAAGGATGGGTTCATTCAACCATTCAGGGATTTACAGCTCAGGAGCTCCAAGCTCAGATGTCTCCTTTGCTTGAGGGGATCTGGATTCCCAATTCCTACCTCCCCAGAAAGTGCCTTACCCTGCTGCTATAATGGGCAGTGTGCATTGCATTTCACTTGTTGATGTTCTTTTGCTGTATTAATAGATACTAAGTATATTAATAGATAGTAACTCATATGAACACTGATGCATACACTGCCTAACCAGCAAGTGTCCCAGCCACACGGCTGGAGAATCAGTCTCAGACTGCTCTCATTTTTTTGTGTAATTATGTCAGCATTTAATAAATAATGAAACAACCTCAATGGGGAAGAGTGACGAAGCCCTTGTTTAGAATGTCATATTAATCTGGTTACTGGTACCTCCTCCTCAGCCTATATCCAGCCTTCAGTCTTGCAGAGGCTGGATTTTAACAGAACTGAATCAAGTCCCTTCCAGTCTGCCACAGTGCTCGAACTCCTGAGCCAGCAGGCAGAGAGATACTAATTCCCCGTCTCTAGCTCAAGCATGCATCTGGCAGAAGCGTTTGTTTTCTCATGAAACTATTTGGTGAACTGGGTCTACATCTGTAAGATATTTCAGAGCAAGTGAATTTGCACTTTGAAGTGATTGCCTTTTTTTGCTACAACAGTTTGCAAAAATAAGTTTAGCAAAAAATAAGCCTCGTTAGTGAATACTGTTTGGCAAAGAATAACTACAATTGCACGCCTAAAAAACTAAACACAAAAACAAAACGAAGAAAAAACAGCACAAAAAATTAGGAGACCATTTTGCAAACAAAAATCCAAAGGATAATAACCAAAGGAACACCGCAAATAGAGTGAGTATTTTGGGTTCTGTAACGTGAACACAGCAAAGCACCGCTGCCAATGTCCACCAGGTGGCTCCGCACTCTGGAGCATAGCAGGTTGGAAAAATCCCTTTTCACAAGAGAAAGGGGCTTGTGCATATCCAAAAGTACTAAAATTTGCTTTTGAATCTAAGTATCCACCTCAGCTGATGAACAGATGCTCGGCCTAGGAGACGGTGCGAAAGCCTCACACTCAATTCTTCTGTTTATTTTAAGGCTGTTATTTTTGAATTATTGTTCTGGATCTGGAAGGATTGTAACGCCCTGCTTACTCAACTCCATATCCCGCAGTATATGCAAATGGGATGTATGTCTGAGTTTGCTGGATGCCTGCCTACTACAAAAAATAATACAGCTAAAGCCTTGTGCACCACTAATACCGAAATTAAAGGATCATGTGATCTGACCTTTAAACTGTTTTTGCTTGCTGGCTGAAACTTGTATTTCTCTTGAAATCTTTTCTATCTTAAAGTAAGACTGCTTAAACTGTTTCCATGATTTCTCTGAAATAAAGCTCCCATTCCTCAATGTCCTGGTTTCGGCTGGGATAGAGTTAATTTTCTTTCCAGTAGCTGGTATAGTGCTGCATTTTGGATTTAGTATGAGAAGCATGTTGATAACACACTGATGTTTTAGTTGTTGCTAAGTACCCTTCTAGTCAAGGACTCTTCAGAGGTTGGGAGAGAGTGTGGCCGGGACGGCTGGCCCTGCTGGCCAATGGGCTATTCCATACCATATGACGTCATGCTCAGCTTATAAGGCTAGGGGAAGAAGAAGGAAGGGGGGGACGTTCGGAGTGATGGCGTTTGTCTTCCCAAGTAACCGTTACGCGTGATGGAGCCCTGCTTTCCTGGAGATGGCTGAACACCTGCCTGCTGATGGGAAGCAGTGAAGGAATTCCTTGTTTTGCTTTGCTTGCGTGTGCGGCTTTTGCTTTCCCTATTAAACTGTCTTTATCTCAACCCACGAGTTTTCTCACTTTTACTGTTCCGATTCTCTTCCCACTTTTACGCTTCCGATTCTCTCCCCCATCCCACCAGGGGGGAGTGAGTGAGTGGCTGTGCGGGGCTGAATTGCCAGGTGGGGTTAAACCGTGACACTTCATCATGGAATATATTGTCACTTTATTATGGTGGCAGGTATTTATAAGATGTTGTTTTCTTCCCTACCCCTGCATACCTGAGGAAACAATGATTATCAAAGTCATCACGCTAATCTGAGATGTCATTACTGGGTTAGAGTCTGAAAAGGATGCAGCAGAGAAAATCATCTTTATATGGGCCAAAATCCTGCTTTAATTGACGGGCACAGCAGAATGGCTCCTGTTTCACTAATTTTAAATGACCTTGATCGTCTTCACCATTTTAGAGGAAGACACAGTCCTAAACTCCAAGCGCTTGATTTTTTCATACCTCACGGCATTACAGCATCTTTTGCCCTCTGCCAGTTTAACAACAAGGTTTTAACATTGAGAAACAAGCTTTGTCTGTGAGCAACAGCAGTTATGTTTGTTTTCTTTCTCATCCTAATTTTTCTTTTTGTATTGATTCTTCATAATGCTGGCAATCGGACAAAGAAAGAGCACTTCGCAGCCTGGCGTTGCTTCTTTGTGGGGTTATCTCATAGTCCTCATTTCAATCTTTACAGAGCAGCTGCTTGTAATGTAAAATGTTATCACCAAAGCAAGCTAACAAAAACAGATTAATTTACTGAGAAACCAAAGCTATTCTTACAAAAATAGGAGTATCTACTGATATTACGGGACTGCTGTGAAATAAGCTAAAGTGGTGAGTACCTGAGGAGATAACCCCTGAACCAGTTCACGGGTGCTGCTCAAAATTCAACCCCAAATTTCATAATCCAGGGAAACCTGAATCTGTCCTCTAGGTATAATATGTTATGAAATAACTACGTATTTAGAGAGAGTATATATTTATAAATACACCTTTGTTTTTTTTTTTTTAAAGTAAGAAGAATCCTAAATTCAATGCTAAAATGAGGAGCACAAACTGCCCGCAGCTGAAGACCAGGTTCTGGTTTGCCTGCTTCTGTGGTTAAAGTCTCATTAACTTCCTATATTTTATAGGGTGCATCACTGAGAATCATCATTCCGGCACGCTGATGTTGCACACAAGGAAGAGGAAAGTACATAGGCAGTCTCCTGGGGAAGCAACACGATTGCACTCTTCTCCACTCAAGGATGCTAAGAGAGAGAATGTGGCCATGGCAACAGCAAAGGGATGGATGGGGCCTGCCTCCCAGGAAGTGCAGAGAAATCCCTCTGCCAAATAGCGCATATGTCGCAGATGGTGGTAGCATGGGCGACCCAGGGATGCTTTCTGCCAGCAGCAAGTGTGTTTCCACACATACACCCGAGCCCACTCTATGGAATTACAGTTGACAGGATTTTAAAGGAATACACGGATTCTCTCCCAATACTCTGTTCTACCTTAAGGTGCAAGGGCCAAAGCAAAACGTAGTACTTAGAAACTTCATTTATGTCCCTAGTTTATCCCTACTTTAATCCTAGTTTATGTATTTGTAAAATACATATGGCATTGACTTCACAGGCACTTAAACAAAAGTTTAAATACATTAACTGTTTTTTTGTGAGAAGGCTACATATGTCCTAAGGATAATTAAGGGGACAACGAACAAAGCAGCAGTCCCACATTTTTCAAAACATGCAATGAAGAGCAGACTGTGTAATGTCAGGAATGAGTTCATTTCTAATTTCAAAGTAGTATGGCCATGACAGATATGTTAATCATGAGAAGTATCCTGTTGAAATTAGTAGGACAAAGAAACCATTTTGAATAAAGGCAAATTTTTTCAGGAGAGGAGATAAGAAAGCCAAGAAAACCCTCAAAAACATGAAGCTCATGAAAACATCTTGGAAACTGTGAGATGGTAGGCTGATCTTTCTTATTTTCTATGACTAAAATCCAGCTGGACTTACAGATACATACCTAACCATCTTTAATATTACCTGGTATTATTTCTGAAGACAGAATATTATTTCTTCACTTTCTGCTTTTTTAATGCTTTTAAATTCATGATATGGATGTACTAACATAGTTTTTGCATTCATTCTTCTTGTTGCTTTGCATTGCCATGAGGAAAAACAGAATAAGAAAAAACTTTCTGCAATTCTAATCGCTACCAACTGAACAGCCCATGGGGTTTGTGTTCACAAAAAACTCTGGATGTGGGTCAAGTTCAGACTTGCCTCTTTTTGCCTTGAGGCATTTTTCTGCAAGGCTAATTCTATAGGGCAGAAGCGCATAACATTATACTCAGACAGCTATTTTTAGCGGTTAAAGACTTTTTTTTAAACAATGAAAGCATTACAATTTGCAGAATAATTGTGCTATGCAGCAAAGATTACAGATACCCCGAATGTGCAGAAATAGCATCTTTTTCATGACTGCACTTGTCTTCTGTCTTTGATAGTGACAGCTTTTTGTTTGTTTGTTTGTTGGGTTTTTTTGTTTGTTTGTTTTTTAGAGACTCTGGAGTGCCTGAAAGATAGTGCCAGTGTTTTTAATGTAAAAACAATTCCAGCAGCAGTCTGATGTGGAAGTTCTTCTTACAATCAGGTCAAACACAAAGAATGCAATATTTCAATAGTGGGAAACGCTAATCATGTAGGAAGCACTGTTTTGTAGCAGAAGCACTATTAGGCAGCAAAAGTTAGCGCAAACGACCACAAAGAATGAACAAAGCTGGGTTTTAAGCACTTATCGAGTGCTTTTTCCAATCCCTGCTGCCGTTCATTACATCTCTGGGAGATGCTTGTATAAAAAATGGAGCTGGGGAATTTCATATCTCCAGCCAACAGGGGAGTATCAGAGAGGCTGATATCCGTCAATAAAACTGAAATTTACAGCAGAACAAAACATGATGAAAACCGAGATACAGATGTATGTGCATTACCTTTGGTATCCCAAACAAGGAGATAGAGTGGAGCCCTCCTAACAGACAAGACCTGCCTGCTGATCCAGGAAGATAAGCATTTGAAAAGAGGCTATCAAAAGCCACTCATGAGCAGTCTTTTCTTCCAAAGCAATTTTCCTTGAGGATACAGAAAATCAAGTGTTCATTGATAATGTTTACTTTGTAAAGGAGTCACGTGAGCCAGATTATCAGAGCCGCTTCACTTACTTTTCACAATTCAACCAGTAGCGAGGATTCGAAAACGAGACACCTTTGGCCAGCTAGGGATTCTTTTGGTACAAGACAGTTCATTATCGTCACAAATACAGTAGCATCCCACCATTCCTAGCAAAGGAAACATGTTGGAAAGGGCTGTAGTTTTCTTGCACTCTGCCTAGTTCGGCAAACAATTCCTTTAGGCCAGTTGCTAATTAGCAGTCTTCAGAACAGCACTAAATTCTGCAAAAGTCATAACCCATGCAGAACCAGCCCCAGAATCAGGAACCATGCAGTCTGAGCCATGATCATAATGAATGTGAAAACAAGCTTGTTACAAAAAGTTGTTTTGTTCTATGAAAAAATTAGATATTTTAATTTTAGGCTAATTCAGAACAAATGCAAATGTTAAAATACCTTAATTTTTTCAAGACAGTTTTTTCCCTGCAGCCTCAATAGAGATCCACAGCAGTGCCTTGCTTAATAAAGCTGTATAGTTCCTCCCCTTGAATTACAAAGGTGATTTTTTTTGTTTTGCATCAAGAGTATAACATACTGGTTATGCATAGACACCGAATATGTGTGTGTGTGTGTGTCTGTATCTTCATTACTGATTTTTAAAATAATTTAAATTTGGGAATATGGACTTGTCCCCTCCAACCGTTTGACTTATTACGTAACTGGTTTGGTCATAATAAATAGTTCACTGATTATCATTCACATTTTCAGTGCTATTGAAAGTCATTTTCAGACACCTCTGATCATATTCTTGAAAAAATTATGCTGTCACCAAGAACAATTATGAGTGACTGTTTCTTTTTCCTGTCATTCTGATTATATTCACTGTTTCCCTTTAGTTTTCTCTCCTTGCTGGATGGAAAGATGAAAATTACCCATGCTCTCAATTAATTTTCTCACTCTGCAAATTAAACTTCCTGAGAATTGTTCCCTTAAAAATGAATTTATTACTTCTGCAACTGCAATCAGTCTGCACCCAGATAATCTCATCTTCACTCTCTCTCACAAATACCTACTAGTTCCAGATCCTTCCACTTTATTACACCCAACTATGGCATTAGGATGGTCATGCAGAAACGGGCGAGTTCAGAATAGGCAGGCATTGTTTTGGAAATCTGATCCCTACTACAAAGTAGGAGTGTGCTGACAGTGATACTGTCTGACTATGTGGAGCTTCACCAGCATTTGTGAGATGCTAGAAGTTATAGTCTGCTTGTTGTTGAGACAGAAAAGGGTATGTGACATTTGACTATCAAGATCACTGAACTGAACAGAGCCTCAATGTTGTGGACATGTAACCTCTGTGTATTATACTAAAAATAAAAAAAATGTTTTGCATTTTTCTACAAAGGGTTGGAAAATGCCTAAAACACAATAATGTGTTTGGAAATGGTTCCCAGGGGAATTTGCTCCATCACCGCCAAAGGGATTAAGGTGAGGTTGACTGGCCTGTAGTTCCCTGGATCCTTCTGCTTGCCCTTATTGAAGGTAGTAGTGACCTTTGGTTTTCCAGTCCTCTGGGACCTCCCCCAGTCACCATGTTCTTCCAAAGATAATCAAGAATGGCCTTACAATGACATCAACCAGTTCCCTTTATCCTTATGGATGCATTCAGTCGGGTCCCACAGATTTGTGTACGTCCACTTGGTTTGATGTTCCCTAACGTGATCCTCCTAACTGAGCATGAAACTTCATTGCTGCAGACCTTCCCACTAGTCTCAGGGGCCTGCAGTTCCTCAGGGCAAAATTTATCAGTAAAGACTGAGGTGAAGAAGGCATTGGATACCTCATCCTTCTCCATGTCCTTTGTCACCAACTCCCCTGCTCCATTCAGTGTCAGGCCCTCATTTTCCCTGGTCTCCCTTTTGCTGTTGATGGACCTGTAAAAGTCCTTCATGTTGCCCTTTCTGTCTCTCCCAAGATTCAACTGCAGATGGGCTTTAGCCTTCCTAATGCCATTCCTGCATACTCAAGCAGTATCTCTATATTCCTCTGACTTCACCTGTCCCAGATTTCACCTCTTGTACAATTCCTTTTTAGGTCTGAGTTGAGTCAGGAGCTCCTCCTTATTCATCAATGCAGGCCTCCTGTCGCTTTGGCTTGATTTCTTCCACATTGTCATGGGTCACTGTTATGCTTGGAGGAAGCGATCCCTGAAAATCAGCTAGCTCTCCTGGTCTGTTTTTCTCTCCATTACCATATCCTGCGGCATCCTTCCAAGTAGATCCTTCAACAGGCCAAAGTCTGCTGTCCTGTAATCCAGAGTTGTGCTCCTCCTATTTGCTGCCTTTTCTTCTCTCAGGATTGGGATCTCCACCACCTCATGCTCACTGCAGCCAAGACTGGCCCCAACTTTCATATCCCCAACCCTTCCTTGGGGGGATATGATCCAGTCCAATGGAGTGCCGGCCATTGTTGGATCACCGGTCACCGCTACTAGGAAGTTCTCATCAATGCATTCCACATATCCTCAGGATTGCTTGTTTAATGCTGTGTTGCCATCCAGCACATATTAGGTCCCCCATGAGAACCAGGGCTTTTGAACGTGAGGCTTCCTCCCCTCGTCTGAAGACAGCCATATCTTCTTCCTGATCAGGCAGTCTGTAGCAGACATGTGCCACAATATGGTCTGCCCGCTAATCCTAACCCATAAACTGTTGACTGGCCCATTGTCTGTCCCAGGGCAAGGCTCCATGAATTCCTGTTAGTCTCTCACAAAAAACTGAATGCCCCCACAACCTTCCTCACCCGTCCTTGCTAAAGAGCATGGGTCCATCCATTGCAGCATGCTGGTTGTGGTTCCATCTTCCCACCACATCTGTACAAGTAGCCCTGCAACTGCACACATGCTTTTGATTCCTCCTGGTTTTGTCCCATGCTATACACATGCATTAGTGTAAAGGCATTTCAGAGCTTATTGATTTCTCAGAAAGTATGAGAGGTCCCCCCATGATACTGTCCTATTGGCACTTCCCTGTTTGTGTGCATGTGCTTCAAGTGGGTCCCCTTCACCCTGCTTTGTCATTCTTAAGCTCTGTCTTGTCTACCATGCTCTTTGCACTTTCTTGCCAACGCAGCCTACCACTTCCCCAGTGGACTGTGGGTCATCATCTCCCTTCACCCCCTCATTCCTAGCTTCAAGGTCTCCTCAGCAGGCTTTGCTGCCAATCTGTTGGCAGAGATGCTTTTGCCTGAATCCACCTAAGAGCTATTTTCTAGAATCCACCTAAGTACTAATTTCAGACATTTGCATTACTAAGTAGAAATCACACAAAGCTAGGCTGAAAGAAACCTCTGAGACAGGATGAAGTATACCCAGCTCACTCTTGATTACACATTCATCTAACGTGTCCTCAGAAATCTCCAGTGAAGGAGACTGCACAGTTAGCATGTTCCAGCACAATCTGTCCCTACACTTACTTTTTCTTAGCATCTAACTTAACTCTCTCGGGTAAATTCGGCTAAATTCCTTTGTCCTATCCTGAGTGGATAGGAGAAAATTCTGATTTCTCGTCATTATAATAATCTCAATATTTCACCGTTCCTTTTAGGACAAGCTTTCTCATATTTGTTTAGTTTAGAACAAAGAAGGCACAACAAATCAGCAAATTCTCAAACTCTCTCACAAGCCATTTTCTAAACCTCTCATACCTCTTCTGTCTTTCCTCTGGACTCTTAGCAATTTGTTTACCTTTTCCTGAAATCCAAGCTTCCGACATAGTGCTCTAGTTAAAATGTCCTGTGTAAATAAAATACCTCCTATGTCCCATGCTTTACATACAAACATTGCAATTCATCTGCTCCTTTTTTTTGCAGCAGTATTAAACTGTAGTTTCATATTTAGATTGTGATCCACCCCTGCCCCTTACAGGGGCATATTTAGATTGTGATCCACCCCTGCGATTGTACAGTATTATCGCACTTGTTACAAATTTTCTGTTTGGGCATTTTATTCTTGCTTAGTAACAGCAGCACTTCTTTCATGTTTACTGAATGCAATTTTATTGATTTCAGACCACTTCTTCAAACTACCATGACTTCTGAATTTTAATCCAGTCCTTCAAAATATTCCTTTCTTGTCAGTGGAAAAAAAAATCACAACTTTTTGATGAGCATTTTCTGCTCATTAATGAAACTGGAGCAAAACACAGGAAAAGTCTGTAAAACACGTTATATAAAACATCTTTCCAATTTGACAGTGAACTGTCATAACTATTTTTTAGTACATTTCTGCAACAAGTGGGTGCACCCACCAGATGGCAATTTAATCCAGAACATTTCCCTAAGTTGCTTATAAGAATGTAATTGGTAGTGTGTCAAAAGCCTTATTAAAGTCCAAATATATCACATCCACTGCCTCCTTTGTATCCACTAGGCCAGTTATACTGTCAAAAACAAAAACAGATTGATTTGACTTGCTTTGTTCTTGATGAATTGATGTTGGCTGTTTCATATCACTGTGTTATTTTATTATCTACATGCTTATAAACTGATTATTTAACAATTTGTTTCAGTAACTTTTTGGCTATTGAAGGCAGGGTGACTGTTCTACAATTTATATTTTTTCATCGTCAATATTTTACAAAATTATGATCGTTTCTATTATAGCCAAAGCATTCTTGAATGCCCAAGTTCAAAGTCAACAATTTATAATGTAATTGTAAATATTACACGTTGTTTCAACGAAATTACAAATTCTAACAAGAACATCTGTATCTCTCTCCCTGCTTTTGCATTTGGGTTTTGCCTTTTGTTTCTTCTGCTATTGCAATTGTGCCTGCTCCAAGCCTGTTTCTTTACTCTGTAAGAAAAAGTAATGAGGACTCTACAGAGACATTTCTGAATTTCTTCTCTAAATTAGGCCACAAATCCCTTTTCTTACCCTCCTTCAAAGTCCTCCTCAGGAAGATCTTCCTTCATGATCCTTACGCAGAGTTAGCAAAACAGAAGTAGTTTTCTATGGGCTTGTCTGCAAACTCCTAACAACGATTAGCAAAACAAACCCACCGATTGCATGTTTTATCCTTCCTTTGCCAATTGTCTTTGCACATCACAAGTGTGGAATTCGGACTGTCTCGCTGTTTGGACAGTGCAGCCTGACAGGGCTAAACAAGAAATCCAGTGGGATCTATCTACAGCAATCTCAACTATAGATCTGCTTTTACCTCCAAACTTTTTCTTCATTTTCAGCCTGACTAAATAAACACAGAGCAAGGAATCTGTAACTTCTGAGGGACAACAGTTTTAATTAGCTCATAGTACAACACAGTGCAGCAAAGGAGTGTGAGAAACAATAAACTAGAAAGTGCTTCAGCCTCGAGACAGTATTGCTTACAAGTGTTATTCTTACAAAAACCTTCAGTAACAAAACACTTTCAGGTTGCTGTAAAAAACCTGGATACTTTGAGTGACAGGTTAGACCATTATGTTGTGAACTGTCTGGCCTTAACCATTATTCGGAAAGGTGTCCCCTTACTGCATGACTCCCGGGACTGCTCTGGATGGAGTAAGGAAGGCAAGGAGTTTCTTGCGGCACACAGACCTACAGCTTCGTCTTGTTTAAAGCTGCTGGACTAGTGGAACGTCTTATCCAATACTCGGATGAACTTAGCACTCAGGTTACAAAGTTGACCAAGTCAGAGGTAACATCGTCCCAATTTATGTCAGCAGAAACTCCTTTTTGTAACACAGGGCCTTCTTTTGGTTGGCCAGGCTGCTCCTGCACTCTAATGCAGAGACCAGTCCACTCCCCCACGCTGCTTCCTCCCCACTTCAGGATTTCCCAAAATAAGGTCACTGTAATACACTTTTCAGAAGAGCTTGCCTGTGATGCCTGAGATGTTGAAACCTGGTTACATGGAAGGATGAGTAGGAGTTCAGCCCATTACACTACTGCCCTCAGCACCACTGTACTGGCCTCCGGTGAGCGCCTGGGTGGAAGTGAAAGGACAATTTAAGCCTATAAAGCCCTAAATAGTCTGACAAGGATCTAAATAATAACAGCAAAATCCACTACAAATATCATTATTCCGTACTGCAGCCTCTGAGGGTACCAGAGAAGCAGAGTCTCTGCAGAAGGTGTGGCAGGCAGCTAGCACTTTGCCCTGGAAGATCTTCATCTTCACTCTCCTCACCCATGCCATTTGTTAACTTGTAGCATGCTGTAACAACCAATATTATTCTTCTTGTGTATCAGAGGAAAAGGCAAGATCAAAGTTATAGAAGGCAGGGAATAATTGGTGTAAGTATACGACGGAGCACAGAATTATGTATTACAACTTATACAGTCAGAGCACAGACGTATGTGGGCACCTATAACAACTGCAGCGAATTCATGTGTTCATGCTTTCCCATCCCAACACCTATGAAAACTATCTATCCAAACTTACAGGTAAAAAAGTGCCAAATTTAATCCCAAACTTATTCAAATGAGTTAAATCACATTAATGCCAGTTCACAAGCATTTCCTCAGTCATGTTTTTCTCTCTTCAGATCTCAGACAAGTGATATAAAGACAAGACAGTTGATCAAAGTAAAATTTAGCCGCCTGTGGTTGAGATAGGGAAAAAAGTAACAATTGCTAAGTGAGAGAAGGCACTTCCCTGTTAACAGATGCACAAAAACCTTGGGTCTGTATTTGAAACGTTGTGGACTTCACAAATCGGGGGAAGGCTTGCATGACATTAACTGCGTGCTGCTTGGCACTCAAGGGGACAGAAAAGCTGCAACAATTAAGTGTTCAAAAGGCTTTTTTGGTAACTTGGATTTAAAGTTTCAATTGCTGTTTTAATCATTGTTGTGAGGGGATAGGAATTCCTATGAAACAGACTGCCAGGAAACTGGCTGGTTTTTAACACCCTTTGTATTCCTGTCAAAATTGAAGTGGGATAACTCCATTTGTCAGTCACTTTGCAATTTCTCAGCCCTTTCCTTTTGTTTTCTGCTTCTGCTATTTATAGAAGAAAAAAAAGGAGCCCACAGAAAATATTTTTTACTCTTTCATCACTGCACACTGCTTCCCACCAAAATCTGCAATTTTGAAGATCATGCAATTTCCACAGAGGACAATATAATCTAGTAATTCCTCTAATGTACTTCAAAATGTGTTTACCATATGCTGATGCTATCACTTGTCTCTCCACAGGGAATTGCAGGAATTCCAATACGAAGCACTTGTGAAGTTGTTTTTGCATGGAAAAGTAGTGTGAGCTGTTTCTGATCTCTCGGAGCTGTTTAGCACTGACCTCCATTCTCAAAAGAAGAAACAAGTCTCTGTACCTCCTTCAGTGCCCTAACTATACTGTTATACCATATAAACATACTTATGAATAGAAGACACACATTTTCTTCATGCTTATTATAAGGCGAATGTCTGCAAAAATTGAGTCAGTTTCCCAAATTCATGTTTCTTTGCATACCATGTATGCAAATCAAATCCAAACAACTATACTGTGTTTCACAGACCGTATTAGCATGAATAGACTACTTTTAGGAATCCAAATATACCTTGGAAAAATACACATTCAATCAGTGTTAGAAGAAATGCTCTCTTCTCCTCCAGCTCACCATTTTCCTGTCTCTAAGATGCCAAGGAGAGGATATCAACAATACAGACAGTCGGAATTAGAAAAGTTTGAAATGAACATGTTGCCTTTTGAGATAATGAGTACGGATTCTTCTTCTTTCTGACTTTACGCTGTATTTTTTGTAATTGATTTTCTTTTTTAATGTTTCCACCTCTTATGCTAACTTTGACAGCAGCAAGGGTCCTGTTCTGCTTGAAATACAGTCCCCTGCAGCGCTGTCGGATGCCACATGCCTTTGCTACTTCTCTCCGTGCTTTAAAAAGACATTGCTGAATGCTCTTTTAGAAAGGAAGACACTTTGAATGTCCCATGGCGAGGAGGAAGATGGGGGCTGGAGGGAGTGGAAGAAGAGTAGGAGGCCTGGGCAGTGAAATCGGTGAAAGAGAGAGCTGAAAAATATGCTTTAAATGTTTGCTGAATGTTTGTAGAAGAAAACATTACCATGTTTCAGTACTGTCCCTGTTCTAGTCCTTCCAGATGAACAAGCTAGGGCTGGAGCACGTAAGGCAGTGACAGCAATGTCAGTGTTTCTGAATGGAGGAGGAACAACCTCTGATCTCCCCAGGATTACAGTGCTGGTCTTCAGACTGCACCCTGGTCATGAAGAATTTCCACTTAATTAAGGCAACTGAGATGCCTGAATTAGGAGCATAGGGTTCAGATAATCTCAGTGGAGGCTTTACAAAGTAACCGAGATAGCACAAATGCTCCTGCCTCATAAGAACTCTTCAAATACGGAAGTTCGGATGACAGCTTCTATTCTTCTTTCACACTTGTTTGCAGATATGAGGTTCATTGTGAATCCACACACAATCCAGTCTTCTGACTTTGACATAAATATCTTGCTATTTGTACCATGCTTCTTTACTCGTCTGATGATTAACAATGGATTTTCATGCAAGCAATAGTTTTCTTGAGGAGTATTTTGTTATAATGAAGATTGTATTCCTTTTTAAATCAGCAGTTCTGTTAGCATAAAACTGAGGAACTCAAGTTGTCAAAAGAGAATAATATTTTGGAGGATGAATATTAACATTGTACATAACAAAAAACTAGCAAGCAGATTTCTTGTCAGAGCTTGAATTAATTTTTTTAAATTTTGCACCAATTTGCTAATTTGAAACTAATCAGAATATCAGTTCTGCTTACTGAACACTATAAAATTAACATCTACACACAATTTTTCTGCAACTTGGCAATGCAATGCATCAATCTGAAACCCATGTTACATCAAGCCCTTTGGTATTTCCTTATTTTCTAAATAGAGGCCACATAAATAAATTGCAATACTGTTATGATAGCGAAGGTAGATTACTTTTAACAGCATTCAGAACCGCATGCAGCTAATTTAGTATCTCTCCCCTTTACAGGCATCTGATAAGATAGAAAGTTTATTGTTGTGTAGAGCTCTGAAATAAAACAATTCCTCCACTTCTGGAGGAAACATTTTTAACCTGATTTACCTCAGCAAAAATTAGCTGCTTTTTCCTTTAATAATGCTCTTCTAAGGTGTGCCCTTTCATGTGGAAACTGTACTATATAACATTACTATTGTCTGTACGTGTACACAGACACACAACCCATGCAAGAAAATATGCCTGTGTATATGTATATAGGCCAAAGCATGTATGAAGAGTATTATGTAACTGTAGGTTAGAACATAAGTAAACTGATAATCACTAAACACAATCAAGCTCAATTAGAACGATAATATCAAAGAGGAGCAATTCTGTAGCCTGATCTGTAAATGGTATGTTGTACTAGATACTACTCAAAACCTGTCCCTCAGTGCTTTACTGAACCACTGGATGGCATCAACCTATAACATAATCAGTTGCTGCTGCTTTTATCTTTTTACAGTTCTACTGATTATTCTACCATTTGCAACTGCTTTATACAATCTGTGCACTCTTCATCTATAACCCCAGTCCTGTGAGGCCATTCCTTTGGGAAAAAAGTTAACACAGTTTATTATCCTAATAGAGATACTAACTGTGACCTTATCACCATTTCAGTAACTGATTTTAATTATACTACAATATACAGCACCAACTGCACAATACTGAAATAGAAATCTTTTGTTCTCATTTATACAGTTCATAAAGTCTAATAAACTCTTTAAGGACTCATGATCCTTTTATGCCAAACAGACTTTTAAATAAAAGTATAGTCTTAGAGTATGAAAGCAGGTACTGTCAAAGAAATTTCTTGGTTTGTATCTGGCAATATCTGCTGGTAAACCAGAAGAACTATATATCTAGTCATATTCTATGACAAAGAAATACTGTGGTTTTTTTAAATTTCTGAAATCCAAATATGGAAAGTTTTACTGAATACTCATTTCTAATGCCTGTGAAAAGCCACGCGTCTCATGTTCAAAAAAATTCCCTCTTGTCAAAGGTATTGATTTCACAAAACCATACGTCTGTCCATAAAGTTAATGCTGTCAATGGGAATCTTTACAGGCTGAGTTATTTGCATGCACATCACACTTTGCAGGAATGGGGCCTTTATGGACTCAATTCTGCCTTCAAGTATATCTGAACAACTCCATTTCAAGCCAATGCAAATTAGAAAGAAGAACTGAGTGCTGTTTGTATAGTTTGGCACCACTGATAGTCGTCTTCTAAGGAGAGGAAAAGTGCTTGACTGGGATGGCCAGATTGTTATAGATAAATGTTGAAATTCACTGGCTCAGCTGTAATTCAATACTGTCAAATCTGTACATGAATTTGTACATACAATTCCAGCTATACTATGTACATCTGGCATGTGGTACTTGCATGGATGGCCATTGCAAAAAAAAAAAAACCAAACACCTAAATATGACTGACAGTATGTCTTATGTACTCCTTATAGAAATTACAAGCTTTTTCACTGCTGTTACAGGGTCTACTAGCCAAGATCTACTGGTAGGAGCCTCATAGTTCTAGTTCATGTTACAATTTGCAATCTCATGCCAATCAGTGTTTATGCCCTCATGCTGTTTCTGCTTCACTTGAGGGCAGGAGTCAGCTTCGTTTATCTCTGAAATATTCAACAATGAGCATCCAGTAACAGCCCCTATAATTCATTTTGGGCTGTCTTAATTAAAATGAGATTTATTAGAGAGAAAGAATCAAATTAAACTTTAAGCAGAGTAAAAACATAGTCAGATTAATGTCATGATAAATTTAACTCTCTAGGCCAGACTCTTTCTCTTTTTTAAGGTTGCAATTTATTAGATAGATAAGAAGGAATTTTAAAAACTACATTTCGTAAAGTTAATTTGCTGATGTCCAACAGCAATGCACTTTCAAGACTGGATCCAATAAATGATGATCCCAAAAGTAAGGTCAGGCATGGCTATCTTTCAGACATCTGCCTTCACAGGTTTGGTGGCTAGATTAGGTATCTGGACGTAGATAGATATCCTCAAATGGGAACCAGAACAATTAGTTTCTTGAGTGGAAAGCTGCCTAGAGTTAAGCAACACGATAGGAGGATCATTAAATCTTGCCTCTTAGGCACATCGTCCAGATTCCTTTTTTTTTCTTTAGCACAAAATCCACTCATCAAACATACCTCTGAGCTTTTCTTTAAAAACAAAGCTAATGAAAGAAGTGGTCTTTCATTTCCACATAAAAATTTGTATCTTAGAACACTGCTCAGGGAGAGGGGAACAGCTTCCTGGTTCATTGAATAAAATGCAAAAAAAGTAACCTTGAGATGAGGGATCAATCATCTACAAAGACAGTTTGTGTCTCCAATCCAATAATGCAAAGTGACATAATTTTCCAGGAGACAGACAAATGTTCCTACAAAGAAGAGTCAATGCCTGGTGATTAGGACATTGATTGATGAACTGAAAGCTTAAATGCTGAGGAGGGAATTGAAACTGGTGTGCCAGTTCTTGGGCAAACAAGCTCACCATCATCTTGCGCTATATAAAATGTTAAGTTTTACAAGAAAGGGGCAACTGTCGCAGAGGGGGTTTTTTTGAAGTCTAAGTTTGTCAGAGTGACTTAAACCTAATGATGTCTGGATTAAGCTACTCAAGTTAATAACAGGAGTGACGCTTCCCTTCCAAGTACCAGGGTAAAACAAGGTGAGAGTTTGCTCTATTCTGCCAAGACTGAGGCAACTCATTGTGTGTGTTATCATTCGGGAGGATTTTAAAGCAACAAATGGAGTGTTACTGGTTTAGGTGACAGCTGCACAGTAGTCTTCAGCAGTTTTGGATTTAATTATGTAATTCTGCTCGAGTTCCAGTTAAGGTGCTTACATTTTTTTTCTTAATTTCAGTTTTTAATTTGTCTGTTGACCTTCTAGCTTTTTTTCTTCATATTGCATATCGGGTCAGCATTGCAAAACTAAGAACAAAAGAAGGCAATCAATAATATTACTCTGTAGGCCCAAACTGCTCTTCACAGAGCCTCAAGTCTTAAAACAAAATTTACTCAACCCTAATGTAACTCAGTCTGTGAAGCTGGGCTGATGTTTATGCACAAGAACCCAAGACATTTAGACTCAGAAAGCATCAATCAGAGCAGCTTTAGCACTGGATGATGCAGATATCAGAAAAAGAGAGAAACTGGTCTTTGTGGCCCCAGAGATAGCTGGCATGGAGGGATGGAGTCTCAGCTTTGGTTTCCTGCTACTTTATTCCATCACAGCACGGAGAGGCCATTGCCACTGCTCGCACCTGTTCAAATAAGACTAAGAAATGCCTGGAAGGATCTCTGGGTATGTTGACACCAATAAACTTCTGCAGGTAAGTACTGCTGGAGCAGTGGTGCACCTTTTGGGTTGAAAGGGAGTTATGTTTCAGGAAAAAAACCCTTTTTAGTCTGCTTTGCTATGATAACTGGCTTCAGGTGATGCAGAAGAGGCCAATACTGCTAGTGTGCAACAAAATATCATCATGTCAGCTGGTAATGTGCATCTCAGTCCAGAATCTCCACTGCATTCACTTCTGCAGAGCTGCTCTGGCTAATAGACTGTATATCATGGTCCATATTGTTCTTTACAATAACAGTGTGGTTAAATCCCTGTCTCTAGCTGTGTGATGAGAGTATCAGAACATATCATTGTGAGGTTTCTGGGAAAATCCCTTTTTGCCTCAAAAGTCAGGAAAATGCTTTTCTCTACACAGTAAGGGACGCCTCCCCTCCATTTCCCCACAAGAGATATCAGTAGGATGGAGGACATGCAACACTTTTAGAAAGTGGCCTCAGAATTCAGGCATTCAATTTTTAGGCTGGATTTGAGACCATTAAGGAATTATGGCCTTGTATTTTCATCTCAGCTACACAATCTTACTCCTATATTATTTATATTGGGTAAGGGAACACGGATTAGAAACAGATTTATGCAGAATAGACAGAGACCAGATTAAAATAGCCTGTCTGAATATTTTATCTAGTCTGACTCTCTGGAAGGCTCATCTAGACTGGTTTAGTTATATTGAATAAAAAATTACTTTTCTGAGAAAGCACTTTCTGCTTTCCCCCCTTTGACCCTTTCAATCTCTCATGCTGTCAGTTACTTCTGGATTAAATCCACTTTTCTCCTCAAATCCCAGCCCAGTGAGTCCGTGTCATTTGCTTGTAAAAATCTGACAGAATTCATCATCCTATCAGAGAAACTGATTGTAACTCTGTCACCATTCCAGCGATACAGTGTCTGATCGGGTGCTCCGTCTGAAGTGTGTAGAAGAGTTTTTTGTTCC
This sequence comes from Fulmarus glacialis, assembly GCF_000690835.1. NCBI lineage: Eukaryota > Metazoa > Chordata > Aves > Procellariiformes > Procellariidae > Fulmarus > Fulmarus glacialis. The sequence continues at coordinate 72,286 of NW_009229953.1, forward strand.
TGGTAGATTAGCAATGATGTCTCTCATTTCTGCTGACATACACATCTAGCTCTAGTTGTACTTCCCAGTTCCAACAAAATTTAATATTTCAAGTGCGCCTGCCATGCAACTGGTATGTTACTCGGCGAAAAGAGGTCAAGGTGCATGGATCTTGGAAGGCATTTCAATTATTCTTGCCTGAAGACAAATCATGTGTTTTGTCTCTGTATCTTAAAAGAAAGGGTCCATAATCCTTAGATTTCTGCCAGCATGTATTCTTCTCTTTATTCAATATGAATTATTTACAAATTTCATAGGTTTTAATCTGTTATAGCATTGAGCAGTTTAATGTAAAATATTCCATTCCAACATTTGCTGAAAAAATCCATGTAAATGCTAGCACCTTCCCTCATGCCAAAAATAACCTGAAAACAAATAGCTAGCCACTTATCAAAAAACCAAAGAAATTGTGTTCTCTTATTTGTCACCTATCACATGAATACTGTTTGAATTTCCTGCATGGATGATTAATACTTTACAAAAAGGAGAACGAATAGTGGACAAACACTGTGTTGGAAAAACAAATTTGCTCTATAAGTACCTATTAATTTGCCATAAAGTTCACAATGCTTTTAGATTTAAGAATAATTTTGCTAAGTATGTTAAACCTAAATCTAGAATAAATAAGGGCCTCATAAATCATAGAAATATATCCAGCTGGTTAGGGAAATACAATACCTAACCCATTATACTAATTATAATAATGTCAACAGTATAAATGTCTTTGTAGCAGTGGTATAGCTTAACAGGAGAGACACCAACAATTGCAAAGATAACATTCAGATTTGCACACATAGAGACTCCAGAAAAGGGAAAGTACTTCAAAAAGAAATTAAATAATCCAGGTTATTTCTATATAACCCCTCCTGCCACCAACCAAAGCAGCTGACATATTCATATGTTCACTGAATTTACTATAACCACAGTTTTCTGAAATATTTGTCTCTATGTATCCCTCATACATAGGGATACTCTCATATCTCTTATACTCTTTGGCTGGTGCATACATCTAAGGACTTAAAATGTCTCATCTCAGAGATATTAGAAATTTGTTTTCCGTCTACCACTTTCAGTCACCCTGGAAGCACAGCAAGGTGATGGTGTAGGGAGAAAGAAAACTAGGTAATAGGGTCCACATAGACAAAACATTTTGAATGACTGTCATTTCTTAACAGCAAATAGGTTTGGATTCTAGTAGTAAACATTTTTAATAAGGATGCCAAAGGGCATCTCAGAGAGGGCCTGGAGTGTGGGCTCTTACGGCACAAAATGGTATGTTTTCAACTCATTACTCATTCTCCTTTTTGTACTGTCTGGATTGGCCTTTCGCATTACCTGGCAGCCTGGGGATTGTTGGCTGTTTAAAATAGTCTGGTGGGTAGTTGTTTACACCTGGTCACTGCTGTGCTGTTCAGGTTATTTCATGCTGAATGTACAAGGTTGAAAATTGCTCCCTTACACAGTGAATATGGCCAATGTAACAAGCACAGTGCAGTCTGTCAGGATGTGAAGTGTGACTTCTTTTTTAGGAGAACAAAATCATTGCAGAGAAACTGGATTGTCTGGGTTTCAATACGTTTTCAGGAAGACTGGACGACTATGCCTTCTGTTTCCTTGTGTTGAGGCATCTGTTAAGACCATACATTTGAAGGGAGAGAAATATGACGCTGAGACTGTGTATGTTCACCACCTCTGTGTGAAGAGAGTGCTAGAGAAGTGATACTAAAAATGCCCATATGCCGCTTCGGACTGGCAGCCAGCTCTGAAATAGCCTCAGGTGGAATCTTGCAAGTGAAGCCATGTGGGATAATGATAATGACCACAATCACATTGTGATGCAAGGATTTATGGTGACCACGTCGGTGATATTGACCTGAAATCTTGCTGAAACTACTCAGGATCCAGGGCTGCTCCTATGGAACCAAGAACGGAGCTGAACTCAAGAGTTGCAAAAAAATCCTGAGATCCTAATGAGCATGAGCAAGGCCGATGTCACCACCCTGAGCTGAAGATCTATATGTGGAAACTGACTGAGCTGTATTGGTTATAGCCTCCCATTTTCTCTTGGATGTGCAGTAGGAAGCAATACAGCTAGCAAAAGAAAGTTATTCTGAAGCTCTGAGATGGAAATAAGATATGTAATTTCTTCAAGAGGCATTGGTTTACAAAACCTATTTGCAAGATGATTTCAGGTGTTGGAGAAGAAGAAACGGCAACTGCAAAATGTGGGAAGAAGAGGTAGGGCTCTTATTAACTTGGCTAAACATGCTCCTTTTTTCTTAGGAGGAGATGAGAAGATGTCTTGTGTCTTGCCCTGTTTGCAGGATGCTCTTGTGTTAGGATCTCCATTACTGATTCGTGTATCAAAAAACGTTCCTTTTATCTGTTCCATTAATTTAAGTGTGAGCTTGAAGGTTATCAAAGAATAGATGTTTAGCTGTCAGAAAGAACTTTCAACCTTTCAGTGACATCCGTCATTAATGCTTCAACAGCTTGTATCTATGAGCCATGATGTATTACACCATAACTACAGGGCCAGAAAGATACGTGCACATAGATGGAAAAATGTGTGTACATCTTTTTTCATTACTTTCGGTACTTCAAAAAGAATTCTTAAAAATGTAGGGGAAGTAAGTGTGACTTAGAGCAACATCAGAATAAAACGTTAAAGAACAGGGACAGAGACATTAAAGGTAGGAAGACATTCCATAGTAAAGGTACAATGTCAATGTGATTGACAATGATAATGTCAATCCTGAGTCCAGAGGGATGTAAGCAACAGAACTGATAATAAATATCAGATTTTTCAATGCTAAGGAATTCCCAGTCCATCTCCTTTGTTTACTTGTCTGATCTGTAACATATTTTCTAAGAAAAACACCTCTATTTAACCAAAGCAGAATTCCTGTAGGCCAGAAAAATCCTACCTTATGGTAGCCATTATCCTTCTACACCATCTAGATACAGCAAAATGTAGAAAGAGGAGAGTCCTGATAACTGAATTGCTATACTGAAGGCAATTTTAATGGTAAATCAGAATATGTCTTTCACAGAGATTGAACTCTCTAAGGAGGAAGTTACAGAGCAATTAGAGATGCAATTAGAGTAAGTCATCAGGACCAGATGGTATTTCATTCAAGGATTGAAAGGAATAATGTGGAAGAATGTACTGAAGAGGATATTTATTCTGCAGCTTCCAAAGAAGCAGGCTTCACTCTCTCAGCAGAACGAACAGCGTACTGAATAGTCATTGACAGTTGTCCACTGAGTCTCTGGTGACACAAGAGCAAGCTCTGGTCTCTGGGTCCTTGTTGCTCCATGAGTAAAGGAATGAGTCTTACGCTGTAACTCTGAAAGTCAACACATTTGGACTCCGAAGAAAATTTGACTTTCACAGAGAGTGATTTCTGCTGAGAAAACAGGTTTCGAGAGGTCAAGGTTGAACTCACCAACATTACCACAATTTCAGATAGCAAAATTAGTAGAAATGCAGAAGGTATTGCATTTGTTCCTTCCTGAAATAGGTAAGCCATGTGGTTCAAGCTGGATTGGTTACATCTATGAAGTAAATACAAAACTCGAGGTAGTAAGAAATGTCCCAGTGCAAAGGGCCAAACCATGGCTGATGTATAATGTGCAAGCAGGTGCAAATCTCTCATGGCAAGGGCATGGTACGGGATTACAGGATTACCCAGAGGAATATTGCCCCATCCCAGAGTAAGCCCTATGATTCTTCTGAACTAAACCCACTTCTTCCCTGTGAGTTGTCCCTGAAACTCCCCTTGATTCTGTCAAGTGTTACATGTTCTGTGGCTGTTGAATAACAGAATTTTGTCCCATATGGTCTGGAAGTTTGGGCTCGTTTTTGTGCATTTGCTTTTTTGGCCACACAAAGTTTAGCATAAGCCTCTCGTCTGCAATGGTGGAGAAGAAAACTTTAGCTGAACGTAAAGGAAATAAAAATAAATACATAAATGAACGAAGACATTTATAAATGTTTTAATTTATCGCAGCATCAGAGTATTTCATGTGTCACACCTTATCTATCACAATAATCCAAGAGAGGGACATTTTGGGGGATGATATTTTAATTGCCATTGTACTGATGATTAAGAACCAAGCAGCCTTGGGCTTATGAATGCAGTAATGAAGTGGACCCAAGTCTGTACAGATAGCTACATATGACACAATATTTTCGTATTTAATACCAAAGTCTCAAAAGGTTTATTGGGTAAAAGGTAGAATAGAGGAAACTGATGTTAATGTCTGGCATTCAGACCTTCAAGACTGGTAACAACTATTTCAGTAGGTAGAATATATATAGGATTTTACACTGAATGTGCTTATATTTCAACCATGCTATGCTGGCCAGTAATAACTGATTAAATACTGAAGATTAAATCAACCCCTAACATTTAACAGCTAGAAAACATGTCTCCTTTCTTCTTCTGGGAACTTCTGCATATTGAGCTAGCTCTACCATATATCCAGAAAACACTGTGCATAATCCAGTGCAATTAAACCTACTGTTTATGCAAGTTATTCTTAAAAACAGCAACTGTTTCTAAAGATAGCAAAGCTGCTCCTAAAAAGACAATCTTGGAAACTGTAGATAGAAGCAACTTAAGTCAGAGCCAGGGAAACTGTCTGAGAATCTAGTTGATAAGTTAGTAAAACACTGATAGATACAATTTGAGATGATTAAATTTAACACCTGATCTATCAGATAAAACAAAAACAAAAAAAGCACAAACTTTGGCACATTTTGTCCTCCCTAAAGTGTGCCTGTACCTAGGGTACTTTTCTTGTGTGGAACATCTCTGCAGCGACCCCCAGTAGTCTCTACCCAAAGAGCCAATCCCATCCCTGGGTGTCCAAAGTGTAGCTCATAAATCAATAAAATAATGAGTGTAGCATATACTGGGTTAAAGTACACAATAGCAGAAAACTGCCATTTTCACACTATTCAGCAGGGTGAAAGGTCAAAAGGTTATATCCTTCAGAGCTAATATAAGCAATACTTATTTTAAATATGTATATAAAAAGAGAACTGGACTGTGCATTACTAAAGCTTGCTGATTGTACTAAATGGTTTCAGGCATTAAAATACCACAAAGGACTTAAACTACGGAAGGATTTGCACAAATTGGGGGGATTGGACCATTTTACACCAGATTTTACAGAAATGAGCTCTTTGCCTTCTGAAAGCACTATGCCAACGTTCACAAAATCCCTGGAAAAACTTACTTTGGTTTGGGCTGTGCAGGAGTATGAATAAATAACTTCTACGACACAGGTGGGAAAACTGAGACAAAAGCTTATGCCTGCTAATACTATGCCAGATTTTTGATTCCAGCAGTTCCAGGGCACCCATCCATATTCCTCAAGAGCACTATCCATATCCATATATTTATAATTTTGATTGTATAGTTGAAACTACAAGATGGAACTGTGAGTTGCATGTAAACTAGTTGGCCTTTCTAAATTTTATTGACAAGACCCAAATCTGTGGCCTGCTGGAAGGGAAATAAAACTTTGGAGTGTTGTGGGCAATACATAGTTCACCAACCATTTAAACTCTGAAGTCAAACTAAAAATGGTGTACTGTTTATATTCTATTAAAATCCTTCCCGTCCCCTCAGAAAAAAATGCTGAATATAACTGGACAATTTTCGGAACATCTGGCATGGAGAACATGTTAGAAAATAAGTATATGTAACCTACTTCATTTAACAATTTACCTATGTTTACCTACATGATTTGCGAGGGCTGCAGAGGTGAGCACCTGGGATGCTTCTGTGCTTTGATTGTTAATTGGGATGAATCCTTTCCTTTCTGCAATACACGGAAAGGCAGAGACTGGCTCTGCCACTCTTTTCCCAGGCCTGTGACAGACACAGCAGTTTCAAATCCCATCTGATGGAGCCTGAGCGTGGATTAGTACACCTGTTCTCTGGCTTAGTCCTTCCCTGTCTTTGTTCAGCTCTTTCAATTCTTTTGGCTGGTAGGACAGCCTTCAGTTCTCCAGGAGAGCTGGTTTATGGATAGTTTGTTATGCCGTAACTCTATTTCTGGTAAGATTGCTGTCACTCCTGGCCTGAAACTGTGGTTCCTCAGTTGTCATCTACACTGTCTGTTCAGCTCACTCACTAGTAGGTGAAATATCACCAGCAGTCAGATGAGACAGAGTTATTTGAAAGGTTTGTTCCTGAGACAAGAGACTCTTCCACAGAAAGTACTTCAGGGAAAAGGCCAGGAAATGACCATCCCAGGAAATGTTTTCACTCACAGTAGGATGCCTGAAGCTGTTATATACCCATGCCAAAGGATGGTTGAACCACACCTGAAGCAGTCCCTAAACTGCTGCAGAAAATAGTCTGACAGAGACTATAATTTTTTCCATCTTCTGGGTTGCAAACTTCATGTGTGGTTCAGCCACACCTGCTTTGGAAGGGGCAACCCCTGGGGCTAGGGGTGGGGAAACTGGTAAAGGCAACAAGCACTTCTGCCATATCTGTTAATTCACCCTGTGTCAACTCAACTGGATTAAAACAACAGGAAGAACAGTAATCAGCGCACCAACCTGGACGAGTAGCTACACATGGCTTCTCTACAGCATGAACTTGAATGCTTCAGGCTAGCTCATCAGACTGTGAATTGGAATAGGCAAAGCATGTAAATAGAGCTTTTGCCAGCACCACAGGACATAGCTTGTGATCTTCTAATGTGATCAGCACTGTAACAGGTCTGTAAGGTGGTTTTCTTTTTAACTGAAAACTAATAACATGTAAGGATGGTCAGCAGCACCTTCTTTTAACATCGATAGTAATGTAAATCTTCTGTTTATAAATTACTAACAAAAATGATACTATCTTTCCTACCCCAAAACACATAAAACGTTGCAAATCTCCAAACAGTTTTGCAAATCTTGGTTCTGGGGGTGCTGTGGTTTGGCAGAGGAGGATGTCAGTCTGTATCAAACTATTTAATCCAGTCCTCATATTAAGTTTCAGGACCACACTCAACCCAGATGCAGAAATACAGCTCATTGTAGCAGTCTTCGTAGTAATGAGAGTAAAATTTTAGCTACAATAAAATTAAAATGGCTACTGTAAAGGAAGCTGTGAGTAACTTCCAGATTTTGGATGTTTGTGTGTGCCCCTGGCTTAAATCGGAACAATATTACTGCTTATCTTTCAGAGGTACTGGGAAACAAATAAAATGATTGTAATTCTTCTTGATTTTTTTTTCCATAAGTCAAAAGTTAATTACTTCACAGATGGCAGAATGGCAAATGGAATGAATGCAGTCAGCTTGCCTAGAAAACTAGATTCCAGAACATGTGCAGTGAAATGAGACAGAAAAAAGGGCTGGCAAACAATAAATATCTATTTCCTGTTTACTTTAAATAGACTAAAAGGTCAAGAGAAATATATGACTGATATTTATCCAAGTAAATAGCAATAACATTGCTAGGTATATTGGTCCACAAGCAATCTCAGAAAGAGGGATGAGCACTAAATTGGCTAGTAAAAGATATCCTTCCATAATAATTTATTTCTTTCATATTCTTTAATCAGAATAGATTGAGATAAATACTCCTAAGGTTCACTAATATTCTGCCTTATTACTAACAGTGAGAGAGATCAAGTTTTTATTACACATTTAAGGGATATAAAGAAAATATTTTCATGTTTTTTAAGTGTATTATACATAGGAACAGCATAGACAGTAATTTGCAGCATTCATGGTCTGCACACAAGAAACATTTAGTACCCATAGCAAAAGATTCCCTTTTATTCTTTTGTGCCGAAGTTGTTTGTCTACCTCAATGAATAACAATTTAACACTGACGCCCTATTAGTAAACTATACTAATAATGAGAATGGCTAAGGCATCCCAGAATAAGCTAAGCTAAAATATTAGGGAGCTAACATGAGAGACAAGACTCTAAAGCTGCAAAAGTAATGTGTCAGTTTTGGCTAAATTCGTCAGGCATTTCTACACGACTGCACTGGAAACAACGGATGCAAGCGAGTGCTGGGTTCTCCTTAGATCTTTACTTAATCTGCTAGGTTTAATGATTTCAAATATTATTTTGTATGGGTTTATGCCATGGCCATCAGAGCCTTCCCACGGAAGCCTACCACCTCCCTCACACATCGCCTGAGTTTAGGGAGAGGGTGTATTTAAAATTAGCTGTGTTCAAAAAGCCATACAGAGGTGATGTGAAAGATGAATGAAACAACATCTACTGTCCGAATTACAACACTTCATCATTAATTTGTTTTAAATTTGTTCATTACCGTGATAAGAATTCTTTAATTATGACCCGTAAGGAGCCTCAGTTCTGAACTGCTGTTGTATGAACTTGGATAGGCCGAATCTTGCAGTAAAAGCTTTGCAATCAGATTTTATCAGTCCATGTACATTAAATATTTTCCACATCCATTTTACAACAGTGACAGCATTTACACAGCCATCCATGGATCCCTTACAGTACTAATGGAATCCGACATGAAAGATTTTGATGTGATACTTTGGCACCTGAAATGATGTGATTTACACTCATTTCTAACAGTAAATTTTTCATGTATAATAAAACATCCATTGGACTCTGAAGTGTAGGTACTGATTCTGTTGCATTCAGCAGAACATCAGAATGAAGCAAACTGTTGATGCAATAACCGAGACCTACACACGAGGTTAGCGAGAGTGACACATCCCTGCTTAGATGAACGCTCAGGTACGGCAGCACTTTCAGCACCCACGAAAACCTAAAGGCAGGACGTGGCATGCTGAAGAGCCCGGAGATGAAACGGTTGTGTTCGTGCAGGGACCCTGGGTGCTTGGCTCAGGATTCATCCTCTACAATCAATCAAGTGCCTCTTAAAAGGGCAGGTCACAATTTTCGTTTATGTAATAGTCATCCCAGTACAATAATTTGTAGCCTATTATGAAGTCTTTGTCCTGCTGGAATTTCACTATATAGGTAAGACTGCAAAGGAATCTGAGAGATTCCAGCACCTGATTCCCTTAGCTACCAACTGGGACTTCAGTGTATATTTCCTCCACATCCCTTAAATATTGTAGTCTGGTAAGAAAAGAGTCTGTTTTGGAAACAGATATATTTAAAAACTAGTTACCAAAATGAAGTCCAATTTAAGCACAGCTACGGTTATGCCTGTATTTTTAAAAACTCCAGGGCTTGATCTTGGCAATTCTAGGCCAATAAACCTCACATCTAAACCTGGCAAATGGGTTGAAATGATAAATTAAGCAGAATGAAAAGAGACCTGAGAGACCAGTCTTGCTGGCATGATCTAATTGGCATGGATTCTGCAAAGGAATTATCTCTTACTGTTCTTTGACTGTAAATAAAATAGTGGCTATGGGAGAAAAAGTTAATATATTTCATTTAAAAATTCAAGTTTCTACAAAAGAGGTTACTGCGAAGCCGTGAGGTGATGGGCAAAATGCATGCAAAACCAATGAATTGTAAAAAGATAATACCAATAAGCACATGACACAAGGGGCTGATTCCAAACATCTGCTTTAAGAACCCAGTATAGGTGTGGGGCTTTTTTGGTGCGTTTTTGTTGTTGTTGTTGTTGTTGTTGTTGTTATTTCAAAGAGAAAGTGATTTAAAGTACCTAAGTATCAAAGTATCTAAGTTAGACATTTAAATTCCCAGTGCAGTCAATGACATATTTACAGTCTCTCTGTGGTCTCTGGGAATTCGTGAAGATTGAAGAGGTCACCAATCTGAGATGTTTACCTCTGGAACAGGTTATTGCCACTGTAGCAGATGTGGCAGAATGGTTGATATACTTGCTGCAATTCAGTGCTCACATATTAACTTAAAATCAGTGCTGACTTTCTTTTAGGTTAATAACTTAGGTGGCACACTGTGGCAGCCAAAATGTTATTCTGTCACTTCTGTTAATGATCTGGAGAGCTCCGGTAGATATCAGGTTCGGATGTTTGGTGCCAGTAAATTGCCCAGAGACCATCTGCTAGAGCACAGCTGATGGCAGCTGAGGTGCTTCTAAAAGGCATTTCAATGCTCTTCCAAAGTGGAAGCTATCCCAGAAGGAGTACTAAGCTGTGTCTGACCACCAACCCCTCCCAGGTGCACAGTAGGCACTTTGGTCTGCTGAGATCCAGAACGGAGAATCCTCTTCTGCAGCTACCTGCCTCTCATTTCAAACAGGAGGAAGACTGCGTATACAGTAGGCAGCAGCACCAAGTGACAGCAAACTCACCAAAAAAGAGGAATTCCTAGTATTCCTCTTGTTGACGCGGACCTCTCTCCACACAAATGCCAAAGAAAGTAAAAATCCACTGGTTAGCTAAAATCCAAGACGGAGAAAGCATAGCTGGATTTTGACCCTGCTCCCAGAAGTCTCTCTGCTTTCCATCACACAAATGGGCTATATAAAACACAAAAAATCTGATTTCATGAATGGATTATGCTAAGTAGATTACCCTAACACAATCTTATTCATCTGCTACAATTACAGACAAAGAATGCATATGAAAGAGAAGCAGCAAACAATGGTACATCCAAATCTAACCCCTTCAAAGTTAATGAGTGAAATGAACATTGAAAACCTGCTGCTATTTTGTAACCTGAATAGAAACTCTGCAGAGCTGTATAAAGAAATAAATCTGGAGTACAGGGTAGGACACAATCTTGTTTATATCTCTGCAACAAAACCTTGGTTACTGTACCAAAACCTGATATTACTCTGTCAGCCTTCATAGAACTCAGATTATCTCTGCAAAGCATTAGTAGAACCGTTCATCCAGCCTTCCAGTTACATAGTGAAGACCTCATAATTTGCTTGTGGTTGTACAGGATCACGCTACATCAGCTTTTTCTCTAACCTCATACACATATATAGAAAGAAATCCCACAAAATACAGTTTCACGGCACACAGACAGAAAATGTGGAAATATGCCAGGTGTCCTGCTCTTCCACACAGTGGAATAACAGTGGTTTTTTTTATATTCAAGCTTTTCCAGCACGATTTTAGATCCAAATCTGGAAAAAAAACCCAACACTTAACCATACGCTTCTCTTTAAGTATGAGTCACCTGTTGACTTCAGTGTGAATACCCATATGCTGAAGGTGTACAACGTATGGATATACTTTCTTGGTTTGGAACCGAAGTGAGAAACAAGATATATCCTTCTTCTAGAGACCTGAAACGGTGTGAAGTTCTCAATGTGAAAGATTTACAGATTGTATCAGGATAATGAAAACTAGAAAATAATTATCAACGTAATTGGGAAGATGAAAAAGAAAGGGATTACAAAATGGCAAGGAAACTTGTATATTCTGGGATGAATAGAAGGAGATTAATTCACGGTAATACAAAATTGGATCACAATGTCTTTTGCGGTTTGAATGCTACAGAGCACTCTAATTTCAAGTTCCTTACCTTTTGCCCATAGTCAGTAATAATTCTCTGAGAATGAAGACTCACGACAGTGAATGGTTTTGGCAAATAAACACAGAAATGCAAGGTTATAATGGTATCCTCAACGTTAATTCCTAATAAATACCAAAACTCCCCAACCCCAAGGCCAGTCCCTTCAGCTAAATTAATACTATGAAGTTTGAAAAGCGAACAAGCAAAAGTTAAGACATGTCAGATAATATTTGAAGTACAGCTTCAATTCTTTCACACTGGTCATTTGGGATAAAGTCCTTTAGGGAAAATATAACTGAATCATAGTACAAGCTCATAGCAATAATGAATTGCAGTTGCAAGAGTATAAACGTAGAAGGTTTCCTTCCCAATTTATTCTAAGATCAAGGTGACATACTGAAATGAATTTGTTACTGTGAACTCTTATTAGTAATGAAATAGTCTGCAAAATCAGTAAATATGAAAAACATTATGTATAAGACATTATAAAATCCTAAATTATTTTATTAGCAGGCAATATAATTTTAGGTCAATTATGGAAATAGCAGTTATGTTTGTTCTATGAGGAAAAACAGAGTAAAACACTTAGACTTGCTTGAGTAAGCTAAGTATCTTACCTTTAGTCTAACAAAGAAAACTGTCAGATTCCTGTCTTTCTATAAATCATACCAATGTAGGCATTCATCTTCAACTTTAATTAAGCAAGCTCTTGACTGTCTCATCAAAATAAGGAGCATACCAGGCAAATTCTTTGTATTAATCAGTATCTCTCATATACGTGAACTCTGTTACTGGGTTGATGAATGCTATGTGGATGCTCAAAGCACAGAAGCCTATATTTTCAGGCCAAAAGAGACTGTTAGAGTTAAATAATCTGCCCTGTTGCATCAATGAGACAACATCTTTTACCCGGTGATACATTCACAGAAGGAACTTTCTCTTTCATTATGCAAATGAAGATAATCTGCCCTAGAGTACATTTTGGAGAAAGCTATCTAGTTTTGAATTGAGGGTTGCAAAGAGAGAGGAATTTACTACATGATCAGGATGGCCTAATAGCTAACTACTAGCGTATTTAAAATGTTCTGTCTTGCCTTTTAATGTGGGCATTGCTAATTTTGATTGTCACTCAGTAAATCATGCTCTTTTTGTTTGCCAGATCAAAAGGCTAGCTAACTTGTACCCTTTCTCTGTGTATAGGCATTTCTAAATTTGCCTTAATATGGTATTTGAAAATAAGCAAACTAGATTGAGTAACTGGCACAAAAGGTAGATCAGGCTCTAAAAAGCTCAAAAACACTCAGTAATGCAAGACAGCAGGGTTATGAATTTTATGTATTTGGGCATTTGAAAATTGCATTTGCTACCTTTTCCAAAAGCTATTTGTAGCTCGGAGGAATATTCACTGAGCTGTGCAGTCCCAGCTCTCCCACTTACGTATGGTAATATTTCTGAACGTTCAAACTCCTTAGCATCAGTCACGGCCTCTTAGTGCTATTGTTCAGGAGTAAGTACGTATCATGCATTTTACTCATGAGGTTACATAAGGATATTTTAGGCAGAGCGGAGCATAAACCCCAGATTTTTAATGAAACAGCTACAAATATTTTCCTTTGCTACGCTGCACCACAGAACAAATTTCCTAAAAGATATGCAATGTTAGTGTTCTTCCAGCTCTAGCATTTTAATGACATAAGAAAAGCATGTTTTGTAGGAGGAGGTGATATGTTTTGTTAGATTGACTGATACTGCTGGAAAAAAGCAAATAAATCTATGGATTTATGAGCTCGTCATTAGGTCTGAAAAAGAAGCAAAAATTTCAAACTAATGCAGGAAGAGAAAAGATGTTCTGAGTTAAACTTAATTTTATTATGTACTTAAGACAATTTGAGACAAATGGATAGTTAACTCTAATGGCTAAAATACGTATTTTTGTCGCTTGCTTGTTCCTGGATTGAGGAAGACAAGCCAGGCATCAAACATCTAATTTACAATCTCAGCACCATTTATGATTGAACTTCTTACTAGGCACTGTGCTACGGTTCTTCTTATAGCACTATAGGAAAACATTTGTTCTGAGTATCGGTGAGATCCGAAAGTGGAAAAACCATTTATGGCCCAGTGTGTTAGATAGATAAATGCAACAAGACTGACCTAAGGAGTACCTTAGCTCAAGCACTGCTCTAGATTTTGATTACCTGATGATATCTATTGTGGTCTTTTAAAATTTACTTTATTTATAAGTAACACTAAACCAGCATTTTCTCTTTTGGCCTCATTGGCAACAGAATGTTTCCTCTGTATAATATCTACTGTACTGCAGCCCAGTTCAGTAGGATGCTAGAGATTGAAATGCTTGTTAACTACAGAAGAAGTTCTTTCTCCCTTCTGGTTTTAGTTTGCTTGCAGACCACTGTTGGAGAAAAATTTGCCTTAATCCAAATCTGTAGACATAAAGCTTCATTCACCAAAACTACCAACTGGTACTCTTTCATCAGTATTAAATCTGTATGAATTAAGGTAATCTTCAGAGAAATCTGCAAATTTTTTAAAAAATATGTAAAAGAATTAATGGCTAATGCATAATGCAGATCACAACTGTAGGTAATAGGGAGAGCTGCTCTCATTACCGCAGGATTCTGCACAACAAAGGACATCATACTACCCCGCTTTCAGAGTACCACTAAAAAAAGATCAGATTTTCACTAGAGCGGCTCTACCTTGTCATGTGTGTGAAAACATCCAGACCTCTGAAGGACTCAAGTTCGTCTCTGGTCTCCCCATTAAACTATGGTCAATATGGTTATACTGGCAGTATATCCTTTACTGCCCTTCTCTCCTCAGTGCAGTAAGTAACCACAATGAATGCTGAAAATCAGCCTGTTACGAAATTCCTTTCCCTTCCAAGGTTCTTCCTTAATTCCCAATGACAACTTGCTCAGTCTCAGGAACGGTGAATTTATATATCCAGACTTTCTCAGAAACTGCCAGAAGTATGTGTTAGGAAGTAAACTTTCTCCTTTCCTACAAACAGTCCAGATGATTTCTTTACATCCATATTACTCTAACAGACAGATTTTAAACTTGTGAAAACAACAGACCTCATAAAAGCAGCTTTGAGATGACTAATTAACTAGTTCTATGATATGAAGTTTCTGTTTTCTTACTATCTAATCTATTTTAATTAACCATGAAGTGGAATGTTAATTACTATTATCATTTCATTTTAGACAGTCACATCAGTTTCAGAATGGACTTCAGTGGACATTGTTGAAAACGCATTTCAAAATCAAACGTGACAAATTAAAGTGTATTAAACAACAACCATTCAAATTCTATCCTGCAAGTAGGTGGGAAAATAATTTTGGTCTGCAGTGTAGATCCTGGATGTCATGTCACTGTAAGGAGAAGCCTCTGTGGCAAGGAGGTTAACATAAATGGTGCTTTAATTTTCCACTTAACCAGAATTTTTGCAGTACACACAGGCTGTACAGACACCGACTGGAAGGGCAAGAAGAAGAGCAGCATTTCTAGACAGAAAACTTCCCTCAAGAATTTTGGAATATTTTCTTGTACCAGCACATGCATTTTCTTATCTGCACTTTACAGCCGTCTAGCAGACACTAATGAGAGATTTCATGTTCATACCAATTACTTGAAATATTTAATGTCCTTCTAAGGTGCATTTACACATCAAAGAAATGACTCAGCCCAAGCATTCCACAACGCTGCAGAGGAAAAGAAAATGTCCCCACTTTGTACTGTAATAGAAATGACTTTGAGTTCTCGTGTAGCTAAGGCTACATCATCAATTTTATTTTAGACCTTCAGTTTCAGAGATTGATAACCCAGGGCAAAGCACCGTATCTATACAATTCTGGGTAGTTAGTAAATCAGGTAAACACCAGTCTTACCCTCCTTAGCCAGTTAGTGACATTTTTAGGTGGGCAGCAGTCAGGTTCCCAAAAACAACTTGGACACAACAATAGTGAAAGATGTAGTGTGGAACTGGTAGTCAGCAGGACTCTGAAGCAAAATAACCCATCCTATGCTAAGCAACTAGAGTGCTGGATATCAATTTTGGAGGTCTGGGACAAATCACTAAACTTCTCTGTCTGTAAATACGCCCTTCTGGAAATAATAAATTATCTTCCTTTATTGGTTTTGTCAGAACTAATTCCATAACATTCATAAAACACTTCTGTGAAGAACACTGGGTGTTAATTAACCTTTTATTATTTAAAAAAGTTACTGAAACAATAGGTTTTAATAGGTGAGAATACTATAAAACACATAGGTTAGGTTGCTAGTGATGTGTTGCAGCGATGGTTGCCAGTAACTGGTAGTGAATCTCAACTGTATAAGATTTTTTATTGGGTTTTTGGTTTTTTTGAAACTGCTAGAAAAATATATTCAGCCATCTCTAGCATAATCTATATGAAACCAAAGAATGCTGGGTTTGTTAAGTGGAAGGATCCAATTAACTGTATATCAATCACATTTTGTGTACTACTATCTTATAAAAAATTTCCGGTCATGCAGCTCAGGGTGGTTGGTTACAGGTCATTGCTGCCTACGTGTGTATTAACCTGCCCCTGCCTAAACGGTATACATCTACAGAATTTCTAGTTGGTGAAAAGGGATGTGATCCTCGCAGAAGGTGACAGATCAGCTGGGTGGTAAGCGGTGAGCCCAGCAGTGTCTGCATGAAGCACCAGGCAGTGAAGCACCCTCCCTTCATTGCACCATGAGGTTATCTCCATCCTGCCATTTTCCATCCAAAGAAATTGTTGTTATTGCCATAGATAGTTGCTCACAAAGACATCTTACCCTCAGTACATAAACATTATCTGAATTTAGCATCCTTTAAGGTCTTATTAGATCTGTCTCTGGTAAGGAAACCTCTTTCTTTAGCTGTTAGACCAAATAACGTCTTCCTAGCACACATATTTCAATGGCTGAGTTTGGTTCACAGTCTACCGCTTCACTCTGTATATACTTCAGTTTTTTTAAGAAATACAAGTCAGCACTGGGAAAACATTTTCAACCTTAAAATAGCTGGAATCATAATTGTGAACATTTTTTGCTTAGAATACTAATACAAAGAAATACAATCACAAATATGAGGTGTACTTCCCATATGAAGACCATGTCTATAAATAATCTCAGGATTTTAAAATCTGTAATTGCTTCCCAGTTGTCACTGTTTTGAAGAGAATTTAAAATCTTACACTCATGGAAATTAAAAATGAAAGTATTAGTCTTTGAAAAACAGTACAGTTCAAAGTCTATCAAAAAGACTGCATTTTATTTTGATGGGAAAG
>NW_009229953.1:89119-91056 GCF_000690835.1 Fulmarus glacialis
ATACCCTAAGCTGATCTTCTCTATACTAAAACTGACAGTACTTTTTTTAGTAAAATACATAGTTGTCATTCCATTTAAAAAAAATAGTTACAGAATTTGGATGAGAAAATTTGTTATTATCAGTGTAGGCAGTCTTGGTGTGATTTGTAGGTCAGATGAAAAAAAATGGTCCCTTTGTCAACGTCAGTTTCATGTTTAAGCCTTTTCTTCAGTTAGTACTCCCTTAGACCAGAAACTATTAATCTTGGTGGCTTCTCATTCCTAAGAAAAATTAGCTGTTGGTACTTAATCTTCTTTTAAATAACCTTTATTGACTTTCTTGTGGTGAAATACACTGAAATGGTTCAGAGGTGCCCTTTAACTTTTGTGTCTCTGTGGTCAGTATGGTTCCAGGCAGAGAATAAAGAACTTCAGTAAGTTTCCCAGAAAATATTTGTATCCTCATTCAGAACCCAGATATTACACTGTCAAAATGACATTAAAATCTCTGCAGAAATGTGCAGCTGCAGATGGAAACCAGATAATGATGTGTGTAGTTTCACAAACAGGTGTGTGGGGTGGTGATGTGGGTAAGAAGAAACATCTACCAAAAGAGGTTACTGAAATGACAAAATCCTGGGACTTCAGAGGAACCAGGAACACAATTGTCACTGGTCTTCAATAAGACCTGGGAACTAAATACTTTCAAGTATCCCTTTTGCAAGTTGAGCTGGAATGGACACAGGACAGGTGACAGGACATGATACAGCCATAAGTCAGCCACAGACTGCTGTAGCAAAGAAATAAACTCTCTATATGGGTACATAACAGCATGATTTGTGTGTGTGTGTGAAGCTTTCACACCATCTTCTGAAGCATGTGGCATTGCCTGTCACAGAAAATTAAAATGGATCATATTACTAATGTATTTCTTAATGGTATTATAGGAAAATTTGTATGTACACCAAATCTGGAGGTGATATAAGACTGTGAAATGTTACTATACCCACAAAAGGAAAAAGAAAGCAGACTTAAGGTACTTGCAGGGCATGAAATACAAGTGGATAAAAAGGTAAAACTATCCACAGGATACCTTGATACCCATGCCAATAAAAATTCTGCAGGTCAGAAACTCATAATATTAAGAGAAGAATTGTGGAGAGAGTGAACCAAGTGGATAAAAGTTTTTAGTGAAATATTAACAAAATCTTCATCCCTCTGCTTGGTTGTAATGGGGACAGCACACTTTCTAGAAGAGCCGAGATGGGATCATCAGCATATGGCTCTCCCTGTTCGGAGACGGAACAGTTGATTAAATAGGAGGAGCAGTGGAACAAAAAGAGAAATGATCATAAGATTAATAGGACTTTAGTAGTTAATTTAGAAATAAATATAATTAGCATAGTTATATGAAGTATAAGTGTGTCCTGGACACCGACCTGCAAGAATTTAAAAGGGATAAACTTCAAGAAAGTATTTCTTTATATTGATATTAATAGTATATCTAAAAAGTGTTTACCAGTAAACTAAGCAAAGGAAGACTCAAAATTGCTAAAAGCAGACACTTTATGAAAAGTTATGAGGTGTCTCCAGCTGTGGAATGGTCTTTGAAGTACAATGGTGTTGGAGGATACTTTACACTGTGTGGGGCTAGCATTGCTGTATTTGATATTTCTGAACACCAGCACGTAAAGGAAAGAACCAGCACAGAGAGGGAGCAGAGGTGGGAAGTGATGACTAACAAGTGCAGGTAGTGCCCCCGTGACTCAACAAGAGGACAGTCTGGTTAGGGAATTTGGCATGCCTGGAACCCATCGGCTTCTCCAGGCTGCTCATCCGAAGAAGGCCTGCCCTGCCTCCTGCTAGCCTGCCCGATCACTGAACCCATGACTGGACGGGGCTGCCTCAACATGCTACGGGCTGAAACGGACAGAGCTAAGGCATTTAGCGTGAAGCGC
>NW_009229953.1:91092-110897 GCF_000690835.1 Fulmarus glacialis
TCTTTCCGCGTTTAGTTTCTGTGTGTCTCAGATTAAAAATGTAAAGGTGTGTTATGCAAAAGGATGCAGGCACAGTGTGAGACCTGGCATTGCCAAGCCTGACTTTGAAGAGGCTGGCGTCTGCTTCTGAAGCGCAATCCATAGCTCCGCGTTAGCTGCCTGTGCTCTCTACTAAAGAGATTCAAAGCAGTGGCACACTGAGCAGCGAGCCACAAACACTAGTCAAAGGAAGAAGCTGACGAGAGAGGTGTGTCTTAAATCCCACCCTCCTTCAGCTTTGGACTCCCAGAAGAGGATTAGCTGTGCTGGGGAGTCACACACTGGAGTCTTTCCGGTACAGTAATCCATCTTCCGAGCTTCAGACAAAATCTGTGGAGAGACTACTCCAAACTTTTTGGACTGAGACAGCCAGACAGTGCAGCTGTAGTAATCTTCAGTTGTATAATACATGTCTTATTGAGGACACAGGGAACTGTAGATGTTGAGAAGCTGAACCACCACCACATTTGCAGTCCCACCTGCAGAAACTGCTGTTGGTCCTAACAGAAACTATCCTGGATATGTTGGGCTACAAAGAGAAAGAAAAAGGTAGCACAGTACAAAAGGTAGGCTGATGGGGAACATCCCAGTTAGGGTGGCTGAACCAAGAACAGTTCCTCTACTTTTTTAACAAAAGCATCTGACACTGCTGTTTTTTCAGCAGACCTTATTCTATTTGTATGTGTTAGACTTGCCCTGACGACATACACTGGACTGAATGCCTAAAGGGATATATGTAGAGAAAGGCCTGAGGTACAACATGGGTGGTCAACTTCCACTTACATGGGGTACAAGCAGATGCAGAATTTTAGGCGTGAGGGAACTAATCGGTGAGACTGAAGTGTCTGCAGACCAAGGGGCAGGGATTTCTAAGCAAAGTATAAATACTGCTAAAGCTCCCCAGAAAGAGTCCAAGTCCTTTTGTCTTCTCAGAAGAGGAACTTGCGAAACAGGAAAGGACAGAACTGAAGGAAATACCAAACAAATAAAGAAAGACACTTTTGTTTTTTTGTAAATAGCAGAGGTGCAAACTATGGTGTAACTTACATGTGAAGTGTGAAATAGACAAATACAATAGCTGTGCTGAGGCCACCAGAGCCTGCCCTCAAAGGCTGCAAAGCAAGTACTATAACATTAAACAGAGTAAGACATGACAGAAAAAAGTGAATGCGAACCCAAAACATAAATTAATGGAAAAAAATCACCACTATTTTGGTTATGAGAGCACTTCAGAAACTGATACAAGATTATATGCCACTGCAAAGAGTGCTGCACACACAGGAAAAATATTATTCTTGCTTTCTAAGAGTTAAGCCTATCAAAAAACCTAAATCATATACTAACACATATATATTTTACTAAATGTAAGAATTTGTTGTAGATCTCATTCATTCACCTTAGCCAGTTACCATAACCAACCAGCACCATTGCTGCTCTTCTTTGTCTATATTCTTCTTAGTTCTCACTTGCATGCTCCTGACTGCTTTTCTCCTTGTGCAATGAGGCATACAGATATGCACCAACAACCGGAAAGACATTGTCCTCCTCATAATATTCCAGAGTCTTAACAATAAAATAGAAATAAAAAGCTAAGGAAAGGAATTCATCCTAATGGCAGAATGACAGAGGTGATGTTTGGCAGATTCTATTTAGCTTGCTTAGCGCATACATATAATGCTACTACATACACCTTATGTACAGAAAAACCCCTGCATTATAAAAGATCAATAAAGTTGCAAAGTAGTATTTAAAGGATAGGACCTTTATCTTTTTGAAAGATTACGGGTGTGATTTGGATTCCTACAGTAGCTTGAACATCGTAGCAAACTTTCCTGTGACTGGTACAGCTTGTTCTGAGCTGAAAAGTCATGACTTAAATCCAAGCACTCCTCAAAGCCCCGATACTGAAATCAGGTGGATGGTTAATTGGTTCATGCAACAATGACATGTAGGCAGAAGACACAAAACGAATACCTGTTGTGGTTTAACCTGGCAGGCAGCCAAATACCACGCAGCCGCTCACTCACTCCCCCCCACCCAGTGGGACGGGGAGAGAATCGGAAGGGTAAGAGTGAGAAAAACTCGTGGGTTGAGATAAAGACAGTTTAATAAAACAGAAAAGGGAGAATAATAATGATAATGATAAAATATACAAAATAAGTGATGCACAATGCAATTGCTCACCACCCGCGCTGACCGATAACCAGGTAGCGATCGGTACTTCCTGGATCACGCCTACCATTCATATACTGAGCATGACATCACATGGTATGGAATACCCCATTAGCCAGCTGAGCTGGCTGTCCTGATTATGTTCCCTCCCATCTTGTGTACCTAGCTCAGTCAGTAGGCATGGGAGCTGTCCTTGGACTAGGAGGGTACTTAGCAACAACTGAAAACATCACTGTGTTATCAACATTCTCCTCATACTAAATCCAAAACACAGCACTAGGAAGAAATTTAACCCTATCCCAGCCGAAACCAGGACAATACCCCAACAGAATAAAGGCGAGCACTATTAACAAATCCAATTACCTTCGCAACCATAGGTGACAGGTCCTTTCCCTCACAGGCTGCACTCCTAGGTCAGCAACTGTTACTGTCTTTGGTGAAAGGCTTTTCGTCTCGGGCTACTGAACAGTGCTGACAAACACTGACCTAGCTTGACCATGGTCATTAACGACGTCACCACCATACCTTTAACAGCACTTCTGTTTATGTTACTTTCTCTGACCCATTTCTTCCTGGCTTCTCACTCAGACCTGGCTCAGGATTCCCCTTTGCCAGGATGAAGCCTCAATGTCAAGTTTTCTCAAATGTTTGGGGTTTTTTTCAATCTGTGACCTGGCCTGCATGGCTAAAGGGAAGAGGCTCAGCAGTCTTTCAGGTCTGACAGTTCCTCCAGGCTAGAGAAGCAGACATGGCTCTTTCAAAATGTATTAGAGTGCCAAGTGGACTATTAAGAACAGAAACATGAGAAGGGAAAACAGTCCACTGGGTCCTACTTTCTGAGCACGCAGTGTGGGATAAAACAATTCGTGTCCTAAGTTTGGGAGACCATTTCCTCTCTACAGGAAAATAAAAATGTAGGTTTTCTTGCATTCATAGTTACAGAGCATAGTAATCCAGGTAGTTCAGCTTTTCACAATATACATTTTACTTAAGCAAATTTTCTTTTTTTCTCAACTCAACTATTAAACTATTTGATGCAGTTGTGCAAAATCGCACACTAAAGAGAGTGTATGTGCTAATTTAATACTGTCAGTGGTTAAGTTTGGCGGATGGAAAATATGCAGCATTCAGAGAGGAGACCCGAGTAAAGGGAAAAAGATAAGCACCGTAAAATATCGTACCTTAAAATATCACTGCTTCAAAAATCTCACTATTGTTGGGATGAGCTGATAACAGCGAGCAGTGGAAATTCTGTATTTCAAGGAAGGATAAATAGGCCTTTCCTTAACTGTCAGCTGTTTGGACTCCAATAATAAGCATGTATAGGTTAATGGAAAGAATGCAGCTGAAATTGTAAAGGTGGTTGCCTCTACAATTTATAACCTGGGTGTCACCTCCAAACCCAGGATATTTCTTGGAGCACAAACCAGCCTTGCCAGTGAGGAGTCTCAAGTGAATTATGATGTTCTCCCATTCAGCAGTGAGGATGAAATCGATAGCCCATTGTTCAATGTTAATAATAATCTTTATATAACAGCAAT
The DNA here is from genome assembly GCF_000690835.1 of Fulmarus glacialis. Lineage (NCBI taxonomy): Eukaryota > Metazoa > Chordata > Aves > Procellariiformes > Procellariidae > Fulmarus > Fulmarus glacialis. The sequence goes on from NW_009229953.1 coordinate 94,845, forward strand.
TTAAAAAAAAATGACAAGAGTATTTATGAAAAAAATCTGATTTATCGCACATTGAGAATATGCTTTGCCTGCAGCAGCCATCTGTCTATGCGCTTCACAGCTCTGTTTTCTGTAGGAGACAGGCTGTCATATGAAACGTTTCTTTCTGCTGTTTATTTTGGGGTTCTCAGTTTGAAGGAGATCAAGTATTTTGTGTATTTTTTTCAGCACAGGAAGACATATTTGAAGGCTGACACATGAATCAAAGGCCCAGGGAAGGTCTTAAGCTTGTATAAAAGTTTAAGTGGAAGTGAAGATTGAGTCAGACGACTGTCAATGGCTAGAAAAGCTTTCAAGCAAAGTGCCTTAGAGAAGGGTAACACTAGTGTTCATATCTGAATGAACCAGCGTACTGAGCGTACTGAGCAGTTTGGAAAAACAAGTATGTTGTCTGCTCCAACACCAATATGACCCTTTTAACTTTTGACAGTGCAACTGTGGCAGGAGAGCCCACTTATAATTCTCTCCAAACAAGAATTTTCTGCATGTATGAACATTTATGATGGAGTTCTATTAAGAACGTGTATTGTTAACTATCTAAAGATGAATTCGTCTCCTTAGCTTTTTATTTCTATTTTATTGTTAAGATTCTGGAATTTTGTGGGAAGGACAGTGTCTTCCCAGTTGTAGGTGCACATCTATACGCCTCATTGTTAACTATATCTACATAGACATGAAAGGCAGGCTCCTGGGTGAAAAAAAGTGGAAAATTAAAATCTGTAGTATATTAAAAACATGTGTAAGATGATAAAAGTTTTCTACAAGTCACTTCAAAACACATTTTCTCAGGACAGCAATCTCTCTTGGCCTCAGAAGAGCTACAGCGCACAACCTGGGGACTTCTGGAAAGAGCATTGAGCAGGCTGAGTTCCTGCACTGAGTGCCGTTGTACTTGCTCTACATTACAGGAAGCAATTCAGCAGATACATCTGCAATCAGATGAATTTTGAAGTAGAAGTCATGCCCCACAAACATCCAGTATATTTTTTGGGTAGGTAATACATGATAACTACTATAAGCTAGCTAAAGCTTATGTGTTAATCATCTTGGTGCCCCAGCCAGGAGAGCCACAGGTATTGCCATAATGCTAAAGGAAAAGGAAAACAAAATATACTTTTTCTTGCCAAAACATGAATATGTGCCAAATACTTTTCAAAATTTTAAAAAGTCAAAATACACAGAACTGTATTTTTGTGTTTTTGGTATTGCTGGATATTGGGAAGAAGTCCAGATAACAGGCATCTGTTACATTAAAACGACAAGCAAGAAAAGAAAAAGATAGATTTGTAGTTTGCCTAAACAAAACTCGCTGATCATTTCTATTACTCACAGCTTGTTCTTTCAGCAGGTGATATCACTTGTTGCTATAGCCCTTATTCCATCAGAATTACCCCTGGGGCAAATACTGCAGCCTAGGGATAGCCTGATAAATGGTGATTCCCACACACCGAACAGCTTTACTCGGCAAAACTAGCGGAAGAGGAGATCAATCAGAGGGTCTCCAGCTGTTCAGCTGTACCAGCCAAAACACAGAAAACTGGTCACAGAAGGCGCTACAGCAGTTCTGTAGCGTGAAGACCTTGGAGACATTCTCTCGGGATGATCCACTCTTTCTAGTGTTATAAAGTGAATTATTTTCACCCAAGTTTCATGTAGATGTAGGTCTATAACGAATCAGCAGAAGGCTGGTTTTCATGGAGTCTGTAATCTGTTTTTTACGTGTAACCATGTAATTTCCAGTGACTGTGGTTCTTAGTAGTTTCTGAGTTCCTGAGATCTTCTGCTTATTAGAAATTAGTTAGAAAAAAAAGAATAAGTAATACAAAATACTTCAAACTGCTTGCCAGTTTCCTAATGCTTTTCCTTATAAGACATTACAATTTTTGGTAAACAGCCTCTCATTGGAGTTTTCCCTGTAGTTACTGACTTTACAACATGCCACCTTCATGTTTTTGCCCACTGTAATTGTATTTCAAGCTTGGAGCTCTAAAGCAGTACTCTTTCACCTGGACTATCTCAAGTGAATATTTATTTTCTTTGACAAGAAGCAACACAAATAGTGAAAAAAAAAAAAAGGAAAAGAAAAAAAGGAAAAGGAAAAGGAAAAGGAAAAAAAGGAAAAGAAAAAGGCAAAGGAAAAAAAAGAAAAGGAAAAGAAAAATCCCACCACCTCTCCCTGAATAATCTTCAATTTCTTAATGCAGAATCTGGTGGTAAAAGGAATACTGCATGTGTTCAGAAAAGCCACAGTTCAGCCACTGAGCACATGCTGGTTGCTCTGCAGAACAGCTTGCAGAGTCAGGGCCTGAATCAGCAATATCAGCAGGTAAGAAAAAAAGACAGAGACCAAAAATCTACAACGTATGTTACGAGGAGCTGCTTCATGAGACACAGATGACAAAATGCCATTCTGTACTCTGGGTGTTAAGGACAGGAATTTCTACCAGTAGTTTTACCCTATTCTTTTCTTTTTCAAGTACTAAACATTAGGTACCATAAACTTCACAGTCTGCACTGGCCATGTTAATGATGTACTTCGTTTCACAGTGGTCTTTTACCTAGTCTTCAGGAAAAACACTTGCAAACAGTGAATACTTTCTTTTTAAAACCTAAGCAGAAAATGACAGTGAAATTCTTCCAAGTCTCAATTTGCTCTCAAAGCAAGATCTAAATGGTGGATAGTTTCACTGGAATTATTAATATCCTCCTTGCACACAACAGATTGCAGAAAACATTAAACTGTTATTGTGTAAAGATGATACTAGTAATGAATCTAAGATAATAGGGAGAAATTACAGACATTCAAAAAAGAATGCAAAATACCAGTCCAGACAGTTTTGCTTTCAAAGATATACTTCCGTTATTTTCTCAAGCATTCAATGAAGTGTGCAATAGTTTTTGTTTTATTTATTATCAATTTACCTTATTCAGTTCCTTGTTCCCTTGAGAAACTACTTGTAGGCTTGATTACTTGATTTCTTCTGCTTCTCTGCCTTTGGTTCCATGGCAACCAAAGTAAAATTAGTAGCAGAGAGGAAATCCCAAGCAGCCCTGAGCTAGAATCTTAGGAAGTTCACCTTTTTATTTCACAAAATCAAAGAATTACAGAACGGTTGAGGTTGGAAGGGATCTCCAGAGGTCACCTGGTCCAACCCCCCTGCTCAAGCAGGGCCACCTAGAGCAAGTTTCCCAAGACAGTGTCCAGAGTGTCTTTGAATACCTCCAAGGATGGAGACTCTTCCACCTCCCTGAGCAACATATGCCAGGGCTTGGTCACTCTCATGGTGAAAAAATATTTCCTGATGTTCAGAGGGAACCTCCTGTGTTTCAGGTTGTGCCCATTGCCTCTGGTCCTGTCACTGGGCACCACTGAAAAGAGCCTGGCTCCATCCTCTTTCCCCTCTCCCTTCAGGTATTTATATACATTGATAAGATCCCACTCAGCCCCAGCTCTTTCAACCTTTCCTTATAGGAGAGATGCTCCAGTCCCTTCTTCATCTTTGTGGCTCTTCGTTGGACTCTCTCCAGTATGTCCATGTCTCTCTTGTACTGGGGAGTCCAGAACTGGACACAGCACTCCAGGTGTGGCCCCACCAGTGCTGAGTAGAGGGGAAGGATCATTTCCCTCGATCTGCTGGCAATGCTTTGCCTAACGCAGCCCAGGATATCATTAGCCTTTTTTGCCACAAGGGCACATTGCTAGCTTATGTACATTTTGCTGTCCACCAGGACCCCCAGGCCCCTTTCTGCCACCTCCTTTCCAGTTGGTCAGCTTCCAGCTTGTACTGCTGCCTGGGGTTGTTTCTTCCCAGGTGCAGGAATTTGCACTTCCCCTGTTGAGCTCCATGAGGTTCCTGTCAGCCCATTTCTCCAGTTTGTCAAGGTGTCTCTGGATGGCAGCATGACCTTCTGGTGTATCAGCCACCCCTGCCAGTTATGTGTCATCAGCAACCTTGCTAAGGGTACATTCTGCCCCATCACCCAGATGATTAATGAAGATGTTGAACAGGACTGGATCCGGACTGGACCTACACCGCTAGCTACTGGCCTCCAACTGGACTTTGTGCCACTGATCACCAACCTCTGGGCCCAGCCATTCAGCCAGTTTTCAATTCATCTCACTGTCTGCTCATCCAGGCCCTACATCAACAGCTTCTCTATGAAGATCTTATGGGAGACAGTGTCAAAAGCCTTGCTGAAGTCTAGGTAGACAACATCCACTGCTTTCCCCTCATCTACCAGGCCAGTCATTTCACCATAGAAGTTTATCCTCCTTATTTGAAACGGAGGATGTTAAACTAAACGTGCGATTTGATGAGATAACTAGTTCTGTATGAGGCTTTATGTGGAGTGAAAATTGCTAAGATACCTGTACGTAACAGCCAGTCCTTAAAACACCACAGTGTTTGGAGAGCCACTGAAACTAGCAGAGTATCAGGAGCTACAGCTTTAGGCCAGAAATTGTTGAAAGCACGTGACCAGCACTCATTTGAAAAACAAAAACAAAACTAAAGAAGCAAAGCTGGAAGAAATAGAGTTGTCACGATTTAAACAGGTTAGGATGGAAAATATGTATTAAACAAAAAACAGCTGTAAGGAGTTAGTTTTGTTTGAACTTCTCTCTGGCATATGAAGTCACCGTGAAAAGCTTTGCTGTTGCCATGACTGTCGCTGCCATATGACAACATAAGATGAAAACTTTTAAGCATGCAGTTGCAGGGAACAGTTTGAAATTTCCATCCATTTCATTTATCAGGCCATGAGCTAATTAGTTGGAATAAGTAAGAAAACTTCCCTCATGGCATATTAATTCACAATGCATATTCATGGGGTTTCCTACTCATCCTCTCAAGCATCCTGGACTGCCTACTGAGAGGCAGCATGCTTTGCCCTCCAGTACTGCCCTGCAGAAAAGTGGATATAACACCACTTACTGTGTTTTGAAGTCTAATTAGCTGTTTGCAAAAAGAACTGAGGTCGGCAGATGAAAAGTGCTTCAGAAATGCAAAATATTATTATTACTATTAATGATAATAATAAAGAACATGCACCAAATAATTATCATAGCAAAATAACACTGATAATTTTATAAGTTTTCCAAATCATATGAAATGGATGTTAAAGGGAAGTTAGGAAAATACCTTCTTTTCCTTCAGCAAAATCACTTAAATATCATTGTTCTTGTTTTTAATAGATTCTGTTAATAATACAACTGGCATTAAATGTTATGTTATGTTATGCATAAGCTAGGTGACACCTCTTAATAGAAAAAATAATATGGCTAATGTTTTAAAAACAAGTCCATATTAGATTAAAAATACGGAATGTTAATCAGGAGATTTTCCAGATTTTCAAGCACTGAATTGGCTAGTCTCTTGAAAAACATGACCTATTTTTAAACACTGATCTTCAAAATGCTCTACTTACAGTCTTATGTTCAAAGTATTAGGCTGCAAGGTTTGGAACAATCTAAATAATTGATGATCTCCTAATCAAAAGGGACATACATCAAAGAGAAAAAGCTACAGTTCCGTTCACTGAAAGACTTAGGCAAACATGGAAAAAAGAAAAAGGAGGGTAGTGACTGAAAACGCGGGCAAAAAATAACTAAATCACTCCTGAACGTTTTTTTAACAGACCACTCCTATCATAAAACCCACAAATTGTTTATGATGAATAATTCAGTTGACAATACCAAGAAAAACTGAATCCCAAAGCAAATTAAATTTTCACTTGATTTCCATAAGTCATACTTTTTATCCCTTTGTACACAAACCATTAATAGACCCTAATCCAAGTATTCAAATGTCTAATATTTCCAGATGCAGAGCTGGATAAGAGAACAAGATTCCAGTCCTTCAACTTATTCCACCCAGAGTGAGTACGTCTTTGTGACAGGTAACTTGCTAGCTTGGAAATTTGTGGCTTCTCTACATAATAAACATCACTGGCTTAATTTAAATCAGTTAGAAATATTTCAGTTAAGCTGGTGAAAAAAATTGCAGAATTAGAAAAAGGTTTTACATTAATAACTGTACACCAACAAGAATTCTGATGTGAATTAAACGTGTATAAGCCAGGTCAAAATCAATTTAGAGATGTCACAAAATATGTCCACTTTAGAATACACCTTTACTTAAATCCTCCCAACTTCATATGCAAATCACATCTAGGGATACAGAGACATCTTAAATCTTTCAGTACCGGTGGAAGTAAATTTCCATGGATTCTAATTTTATACAAAAGGAAAAGAGTATCCATTTCACATAGGTGCAGGGTATTTCTAACACAGAAGAAGAATATCGACATCACTTCACCATGCAGTTTTCTGAATAGATCTTTTAAGGCAAGAGTCTTCTTTTTAATTAATGTTTACTAACTGCACTACAATAGTCTTACTTCCAAAGCACACTCCAAAACCCGCAATTTTAATGGCTAGACTTCATCAACCTTTTAAAAAGAATCTATTCAGCTACTGCTTTGCAGTCTGTATCTAAGACAATAGAAAAAATATCTTGGTATTTTCTTTATAGATGTGTCTTAGGTATGACCAAGCACAGTCATTTTCACTGGTAGCCACATATTTTTGCCTTGTTTTCTTTGCTGGCTTCTGGGACTCTGATCCAAAAGAAGAATAGTCTTCTGCTCCTCTTATCTTTTTTCCTTAGGTCACCCTCACCTTCACTCCTGTTTCTCATGTTTTTTGGTCAAGTAAGATCAATAGAAAAGGGCTTCTTGTTTTTCCATATCACTAGTGTATATAGGCAGCCTTATCATTCAGAAAAGTTTAAAAGATTCTGAATCATCCTAACATTAAATTATTTTTAAAAGATGAATACGTAGTTTTTAATCTGTTTTATGGGTTAACTCTACCATTATAAAAGTAACTAATTTTTTTGTCCTTTCTAGAGCTTTTATGCAGAGCTTCAATAAGGCTGTATTCTCAGTGACCTGAATATGGTGCAAATGGATGATGGAGAGTCTATGACATGGGATGTAGACCTGCAACCAAACAAGTTTGCTTTGTATGAACAGCTACCAGACACCTGATGAGGTACATCAAAACCAGAGAAAAGGAAATCTTGACAGCACAATTCCTACACCTTAAGGCACCCACACCATAATTATTAATACAACTTGGAAAACAAACTTCTTTTGAGGAAAAATATGATGAAATTAAATTCTGTTCTTTACAGGATACACATATGTAATGGCTTGTACTATTTGGATACAAAGGCAAAATTTCCTGCAACTCTCCTGCACCGGCCACAAATATAAAAAAATTTCTTCTAGCTAGAATGTTCTACAGGGTGAAAAAACAAAGTTCAGCACCTACACTTGGCACTTTGCCTGATACACACATACATGTTTTTCCCTTTTATCCCTCTATATCACTGTCAGACTTTGAATAACACCAAAATAATAAGTGGCCACTTCCTCTAGCTGTCTCCCCTTTCAAAACTGGAAAATAAAGGAAGATAGTACAAAAATGACTAATGAGTTACTAAGCTATTTGAGAATATGGGCCGAATGTCAGATGCTAAAATCAGATTTTATTCCCAGACTTAAAAAAGGAAAGGTATTGGGAATAGTTACAGACTGGACAGCCTAATAGCTTGCTATCTCCCATGTCTGAATCACACCCAAAGACTTAATTAAAAGCTCTCCATGTAAAAGAACAAGAGTCTAAAGATCTACAAAGTTGCCTTTTATCTCATTCTTGAACCCTTATAATAATTTACTGAAGGGAAAGTCAGAGCCAGACTTGATTTAAAAGCAGCACACACCTTTGACTCTTCTCCAAATGAATGAGAATTGGATGTCTTAAATGACATACTAGGGTCCTGTTGCCATCTGAAGCTGAATACAGAGGGACCTACTTAAATTGTAAAATTTCCATTCACTTCAGGATGTCAGCATGACACTGTAGGTAACAATGAGGGGTGTTGGAAGTGCAGAAATGCAAGATGCGAGGGGAGGATGTCCACTTACAACTCAAGTCTCTGGGCTTGCAGCTCAGTCCATTCCCCATTAGATCTCAAGGTAGGCAGTATGGTTCTTTTCTCCTCTACCTGCTCCAAAATATGGAAGATAATTGCTTTGTAATGAAAGCAATTAGCTTGAAAATGATGCCATTTTCTATAAAGTTGGCAGTCATGAGAAGTTGCAGCAATATTTGGTCGCCAACATGAGGTTCATTCGCCAATGTGCTTACCAGTTTGCTTCAAACACAAGACTGCTAATAAGAAAATGAAAATGTTTTCCTTTACTCCCTTCTCATGATTCATTTTTGAAGTTCCTGACGTAAATTAGAGTACACTGCTCCTAGTTAAAAGGTGGCAGCTCTTTGCTGAAGGACTGGCTGTCACTAACTACTAAACACTTCCGTCACACAGTTGGAAGCACCTTAGTCCTGGGTTCAGATGAACATGCCTCTCTTTCACCAAAGCTTAGACAAAACTTGGGGAACGGTCTGTTGTGAGCATTGACATAATTGTCACATTTTAAGACATATATTTTTTTTAATTTGCCTCGTGTAGCTTTTCCTATTAGTTTCTACAATGTGCTGTGACAGTTTGATAGATTCAAAGCCCTAACTAGTAGAGCCTTCTTATGTAAAATGAAAATAACTATTTCAAATAGGTTAAATATATTTACACACATGCATATATATAAAGAGGTTTTGAGGTTCCCAGATGTGTATTGTTCCGTGTTGGGCTACTGAAAAGTAGCTGCGATCTAAATGCCATGCTTTTAGTTCTCTGCATTTAGTACAGCCTTTTACTTTTCTAGTCAGCAGCATGCCACCTGCTCTTTCATTTCCTCAAAGTAGGTCAGTAGTCAGCCATCAATCTTTCATCTTCATTACAGCTAAATCCTAAAGCCTGAGGCAAATGAACCATTTTAAAGGAGATGCAGTGATAGCTGTGGTATTCCGTCTCTCGTGTTAGCCATTTGTGGCTGAAAAAATATCACAAAATCCAGATAAAGCTAGCCAGGCTTTAACTCGAAAATAACAGGAATGCAAGCAGTTTTCACAAGTTCTTTGTAAAAATCTGAGGCCCAGTTCATAAACACAGAAACATGGGTCCAGTTTCCACATCATTTAATCTCCTTCATATACTTATTAAACTCTGAATTTCAAATGTTAAATTATTACACCCCTACAAGAAGACAATTCTAGATCTTCAACTAATGTAGTGCCTTAAAAACATCTTCTCACTTCCAGCTTCTGTTTATTCATGATCAATTTGTAACTATTTTTTCATGTGTCAGAACTGACATACAGTTCATCTCCCCTCCTGGTCTTTAATATTCCATGAAATTTAGAGATAGTAATCATATCTCCTCCTAGCATCAATTCTGCAAAATTAAGCAAGGCATTCTTTTTTAGACCTCTTCAATAAGAGAGGTTTGCCTTTTTTTTTTGATTAACTCAACATTTCTTGCATGTACCTGTTCCTTTATGAGTTCATTTTTTGATCAGAGGTGACCAGTTTTAAACAAAGTACATTATTCAGAATTTATTAACAAAGTTTGTTTGTGGAAATCATATTTTTTGTCTAATAGTTGTATATATTTGTACTAAACCTTGAAAGCCTTTTGCTTTCACACAGCACTTCTGTTTTTATAAGTCAATGAAACACAGTGAAGTTCAGTGAAACGCTGAACAGTTTTCAGAAATACAGGTATCTGATAATTTCACCAGATACAGGCAACAGCTCACTGACTTTTTTCTTGAACAGCGAAAGGGTGAGGTAGCCAAGAAAGAGCTTGAAAACAACAAAGCAGGATGGAAGGAAGCCCACATGAAGTGTATGAGTGCAAACGTCAGGAGGACAGGGGTGAAAAGAACAGTGGGGGAAATGTTCACACTTTTTCTGGGAAGCCAGCATGATGGAGCATCTCTTCAAAGTGCCTGTACACCAATGGATGCATGCAGCCTGGGGAACAAACACATGGAATTAGAGGTATGTGCACAGCTGCAGGGCTGCATCCTCACTGGGGTCACAGAGATGTGGTGGGAAGGCTCCCATGACTGGAGTGCCACAACAGATAAAGAGGAAGGAACAGGCTGGGAAGGGAAAAAAGGAAAGTTGCCCTATACATAACACAGCAGTGGAAATACATTGGGCCCTGCCTTGGGATGGATGATGAACCAGTCCAGAGCTTATGGGTTAAGATTAGAGGGCAGAACAAAGTGGTGTATGTTGTGGTCGGTGTTTACTACTGACCACCTGATTAGGAAGAAGAAGTTGATGAGGCCGTATTCAGACAACGGGAAAAATTTTCATGTTTGCAGATCCTGGTTCTCATGGGGGACTTAACCACTGTGATATATGCTGGAAAGAAAACACAGGAAACCACAGATCCCCAGGATTGCATTGATGAGAACTTCCTGACACAGGTGATGGATGATCTGATGAGAGGAGGCACTCTTCTGGACAGGATACCTAGAGAAAAGGCAGAAGTGGTGGAGGAGGAGAAGGTTGGTGGCAACCTTGGCTGCCGTGACCATGAGATGGTGGAGTTTGTGATCCTGAAAGGAGAAAACAAGGCAAATAGCATGATAACAACCCTGGATTACAGGACAGCAGACTTTGGCCTGTTGAAGGATTTGCTTGGAAGGATCCCCCAGGAGATGGTCATGGAGAGAAGAGCAGACCAGGAGAGCTGGTTCATTTTCAAGGATCACCTCCTCCAAGCATAAGAATGGACCACATGCAGGAAATCAAATAACAGCAGCAAGAGGCCTGCATGGATGAACAAAAAGTTCTGACTCAACTCAGACCTGAAAAGGAATTGTACAAGAGGTGAAATCTGGGACAGGTGAAAGCAGAGGAATATAGAAACACTGAATGTGCAGGAATGGATTTAGGGAAGCCAAAGTCCATCTGTGTTAAATCTTGGGAGAGACAGAAAGGGCAACATGAAGGACTTTTACAGGTCTTTCCACAGCAAAAGGGAGATTAGGGAAAATGAGGGCCTGACACTGAATGGGGCAGGGGACCTGGTGACGAAAGACATGGAAAAGTTTAAGGTACTCAATGCCTTCTTCACCTCAGTCTTTACCGATAAAATTTACCTTAATGAATTGCAGCCCCTGAAAGCAGTGGGAAGGTCTGGAGCAATGAAGTTTTATGCTCACTTAAGAGGATCACGTTAGGGAACATTTAAACCAAGTGGACATACTGTGGGACCCGATTGAATGCGTCCATGAGGACTAAGGGAGCTGGCTGATGTCATTGTAAGACCACTCTTGATTATCTTTGGAAGATCATGGTGACTAGGGGAGGTTCCAGAGGACTGGAAACCCTAAAAATCACTGTTACCATTGATATGGGCAAGCAGAAGGGTCTAGGGAACTACAGGCCCATCAACCTCACCTTAATCCCTGTGATAGTGATGGAGCAAATCCCACTGAGAACTGTTTCCAAACACATTAAGGACAAGAATGCAATTGGAAGTAGTCAGCAAGGATTTATAAAGGGGAAATCCTGTCTGACCAACCTGATAGCCTTCTATGACAAAATGCCTAGCTTGGTGGATGAGGGGAGAGCAGTTGGCACTGTTTATGTTCACTTGAGCAAGGCTTTCAACACTCTTCCATAACATCCTCATAGACAAACAGATGAAGTAGGGACTAGACAAGCGGACTGTGAGGGGGACTGAAAACTGACTAAACCACCAGACTCAAGGGATTATGATATCCAGCAGCATGATGATGTTCAACTGGAGTCCAGTCACGAGTGGCTTATCCTAGGGATCAACAGTGTGGCCAATACTGTTTAACATGTTAATGATGTGGATGATAGGACAGAGTGCTTTCTCAGCAAGTTTGCAGATGATACAGAAGCAGGAGGGGGCATTGATACACCAGATGGTTGCACTGCTATTCGGTGAGATGTTGAGAGGCTGGAGATTTGAGCTGACAGAAATCTCCTGAGCTGAGCAAAGGGAAATGCCAAGTCCTGCCCCTGGGAAGGAAGAACCACAGACACTCACCCATACAGGCTGGGTGGTGTTTGGTTGGAAAGCAGCTTTGCAGTAAAGGCGCTGGGGGTCCTCGTGGACGCCAAGTGGCACATGAGCCAGCAATGTGCCCTTGCATTAGAAAGAGAACACCAGCAGGTTGAAGGAGGTGATTTTTCTCCTCTACTCAGCCCTCGTGAGATCATAGTTGGAGTACTGTGTCCAAGCCTGGGATCTCTATTGCAAGAGTGACATGGACATACTGGATTTAGTCCAGGAAGGGACCCCTAAAATGCTCAAGGTATTAGAGCATTTGACATGAGGAGAGGCTGAAAGCTAGGGTTTTAGCTTAAGACAAGAAGACTCAGGAGAATCTTATCTGTAGGCATAAATACAGAAAGGGAGGGAGTAAAGAAGATGAGGCCAGACTTTTGTCAGTGATATTCAACGAAAGAACCAAAGCCACAAACTGAAATGCAGGAAATACCATTTAAACACCAGAAAAAAGCTTTTTTATGATGAGGGTAGTTGAACTCTGGATCACGTTGCCCAGAGAGGTTGTAGAGAGTCCATCTTTGAAAATATTCAGAACATGATCGGACATGGTCTTGAGCAACCTACTCTAGGTGACCCTGCTTTGAGCAGGGGTGTTGGACTAGAAAATATCTAGGGATCCCCTCTAGTCTCAACGATTCTATAATTCTATATTTCAGTTCTTAACTTCAGTTTCCTTTTCAGTATTCACAGTTTTGTATGAATTAAATAAAAATGGGTAAACACTGGAGACCTCTTCCTCTTTGTGACATATTAGATGAATATGTTTTCCCATTGAAGCACAGCTATCAAGTGCTATAAAAATATGCTATTGTGACATACTTGGAAAAGAATGCAGGACACCTGACGTTGAGAATTTCTTTCTAAACATTCTTCCACCAATGTTCAGAAGTGCTATCTGCAGTTTGTCAGAACACCTCTCTCTAGTCTCCAAAAACATTATAAAGAATAGAAACAAAATTAAATGCAAATAGAATTTAAAAATTACAGAAATATTCCCTCTCTGCTTAGCTGATATATATAACAACAATTGTACTTGCTCATAAAGGTCTATCTAGCCTGATATGTGTCTCAAGTCCTACCATACCATCCCTTTAATGGGTGCCTAGGGAAGAATCTGAAAACAGGCCAAGCATATAGAAACAATTCTCTAGAATATTCTAACTCTCTTCCACTCAAAGATTCCTTGAGAGTGAGTTCACGTCTTTAACATCTCTTGACGGATTCTTCTTCCATCAGTGTTCCCAATTGCTACATTGATCCCATGTAAGATTTTAGGATGGACAACACTCTGCAGCAAAGAATTCTCCGTCTGCACTGTGTGTTGTATGTTTTTTGAACCTGCTAGTTCCACTTCATGCTCCTTAACTCTTGTATTGGAATAGACTACGTGTGATCATTTCTATTCACTTTTTCTAAGCCACTGAAGATTTTATACTTCTCTGTCCTCATCCATCTCTCTGAGGCAGAACGGATCCCAGCCTGCTCCTTGGGTGGAGGTTATTCCCACTTCTTGTCAATCCTCTACATAGCTCTGTCTGTACCTTTTCCATCTCCTGAAAGCAGGGAAGTGTGCTGGAACTGTACACAGTGGAGGTATAACTCCACTCTGGATTTATATACCGGCATAATATTGCTTTATGTTTTGTTCCCTACTTCCTTTCTTATAATTCCTTACACTTGGTTTGCCTTTCTGACTCCTACTGATGTTTTCCTATAACTATGTACTATTGTATCAAGATCTCACCATCACCTGCATTTATTTACTTTCAGTTTCACCTATCATTTAATTTTCACTGAAAACAGAAATCTTGCTTGGGATTTAAATTTATGAAATAAATGTCATAGTGACTTGTGGAGATCACTTGTCAAAGGTCATCATTTTAACCGCTTAAATAATTACTTTGATAATTTTTGATATGACTGTCATTTCAGATTAATTAAAATTTTATGAATTTATTAAAAAAACCCTCAAACACTGGCAAAATAGGAAAAATATCCAAATTGTCACACTCCTGCCCCCACAGTGGTCTTTTCCATCTTGCTCCAACCTAATTCCTTTGTAACGCCATTTCTTATAATGTTGTTTGATGATTCGCCATCACACATACTTTTCCATCCTGAATGTGCCTCCACAGTGCTTTAACTGGCTGTTCTTTCTTCTATATTAGTATATGCAAATGAAGAATATGAAAAAAAATTTTGCTTTAAAACTTTGCTTACAGCATTATTGTAAGATTAGACCCCAGTGAAAACATTAAAGATATGTGCCTTCAACCTATATAACAAAGCTGAAGAACACCTCCACATTGGCAGTAAGAAATTCTCATTTTGCTTTCATCTACTGCACAAAATTACGTGCTAGCTCAATGGTATTATTGTAAATAGAAAATTCCATAGTAAATTACTTTCTATCATTAACTCTATAAATTTATGATGTAGGTGTTCTGTTCCGCTTTTATTTGCAACAGTCCCATAAAATGAGGGGGGTTTAATCAAAGCTGTTAGATCAAAATTCCTTTTCTGCAGAGAAGTAACCAGCACACAGAAATATATAACAGGGGGGATATCCAGCTTTTTGCCTACCACAATCAGAACCATGGGTTGTTTCAGTTATGTTTGGGTCCTACATCATTCCATAAGAGATTCTTGAAATTCACATTCAAGACTCCAGAAAGCAAGAGACACTCCCTGCTTTTTCTCTGTGCCTCTTGGAAAAAGACATGTGCATCAACTTTCAGGAAAAGTAAAAAGGAGAAAAAAGGACTTCTTTAATTGGATATGTGGCCATCTGAGTTATCCCTGACCAGATACCAGAACTAAAACATCGACAGTCAAGATATTAAATATATATGTATATACGTGTATATAAACACGCACACTCATTCATACATGTATATATACATCTATATGCAACATACTGAAATTAAATATTTAGAGAAGCATTTTTTCACAAATATATGCCTTTTGGAGTATCTAATCTTGTAGCACACATCAGAAGAGATTCTTCTACATGGCTAAGAATTACACAATATTTTATTTGTTAATGAGAAATTATGCAAAGGCAGGCATAATGATTTTAAAGTGTAAGAAGGGTATTTCCATAGAATGAGGATTGTAACCTCGAAAACCCTAACCTGATATAGTAATAGTAATAAAGGAACTATTAACTGCTTTAGAAAGATTCTACAATCTCTAAAATTCTTACTTGGGTCAAAGATGTTACATTAGAAAGCAATAAAAATACCTCAGAATGAATGGAAATTATTGAATAAACCAGCAATACTAAAGAAATCAGTACACCAAGACACTTAAATTTGAAATGTTATTTGAGATAACCAGGAGTCCCTTATAATATAATCATAATAAGGAAGTTGATACAAAAAAGATATATATTAGAGAAGAAATGACATGAGAAAAATTAGGATGGCTAATACAAGTTTTCAAGAGCAAGTAGCTAAAAGACAACACTGAGTTTCTTTAAAAGTACCTGAAAATCAAAAAATTGGATCCATGACATTGCTGGACTTAAGGTGAGAAGTAAAGATGACAGAAGAATGAATACTCAACATTTTCTGGTGAAGAGAATGTTGACAAAATTCCTACACCAGATCTTTCTTTTCAGGTAACAGAAATTAATTACTCCACCAAGATTCAGAAGATTTGAAATAAAATGATATATTAAGTATTCATTATATAATGTATGTCCAGGGATAATATTGCTGTCTAATTGTCAAAAATAAGCTAAAAAAAATGTAGCTTGACAAAAACTGGCAAAAATGTATAACCTTTTCATGCAAATTCCTTTAAAGCCAGAGGGCTGAAGGGCAGTAAGTGCTGCTCCTACATTTTAAAGCCTGTAAGGGACATGGTATTAGAATGATGTCTAAGAATACATAGAAGAACTTGTGCAAGTTGAGAGATGACTGCCCTCACACTGCGTGGACTTAGACACAGACTTCACAAACAGAGAAGGATTGGTGGGAG
>NW_009229954.1:0-3343 GCF_000690835.1 Fulmarus glacialis
GAGCCCCAAACCAGCGGCGAGTGAGCACAGAAGTGACGGCTCTGAGGGAAAAAAACCCACAAACCCTCTTCTTTTTTTGTTTAATTACAGAACTTGGGAGAAAGGGGACCTCTTCTTTTAGTACACACCTAGGTATTTTAGTCAACACTTAGTTTTAACTCCTGATGCATACTTCTCAAAAATACTGCGTTTCTACATACTATTTTTTTCATCACTGCCATTTTGGTTCAGACACTAGAACGAGGTTGTTTCCCTGAGAAAGAAAAATAAAGATGTGGCTTGTGTTAACTGTTCAAGAGTTAACAGTTGGTCATGGAAGACCAAGATCTACACAATTACAAACAATTTTTTAAAAAAACTGTATAGGTACAGTATCCTGTCGATACCAGTGACTGGAAGGAGTTTGATCACAGCTTTGAAGAGCAAAAGTTTTGATCCCAGGAATGTTTTCTGGTTCCTCATTTCCACACTCTCACTCTGGTTCAGTTTTTCAAGCAGTCATCTTGGGGAATGCGGTCAGCAAACCACCCCCACAGACCCATCGAAAATCGGTGACAGCAGCCAAGGTGGAGATCAAGTTAAAGAAAAATGACATTAAGAGACATTTCCAATGTCATATACATTAAAATGTAAATTTTCAATAGATTTTTTTTTCCTCCTGTGCTTGCCTTTGCTATATAATCAATACACCAAGAGTAAGGTAAGCTGCTCGCATACAGTTCTTATTTTAAAGTCTGGTTTTTTAAGTATAAGGTTGTTAATGATTATTCTGTGATTAAAATAGAGCAGACAAAAACCCCCAAAAGAATGATTCATTTTTTATTAATACCCATCAAAACAATACAGATAAAAGAAAAAATTCTGCATAGTACACAAATGTTTGGACAAACACACTAGGAAAAAAAAAAGAAACTAAAACATACATAAGAAACCAAACACATACAGAAGGATTGCACAGTTAGGCATTCAGTATCTCCAGACATTGTGTATGTGAGGTAACATAACACAACAGCAATGTATCGTGCCACATATTTTATCGCAACTGATACAAAACTTTATTCTCATGAATTTAAACTTTGCCTGTGTTATTCTCAGTTTTTTTTAAAATAAATCTGTCAAATTAACTGAGAGAAATTTTCTCTGCTGGCTTGAAGAGGCACACCTCTTCAAAACGGGGTATTGCTTTGCTTTTACTTAAATATATTTATCACCAACAATACATTCACTTTTATGTAATAAACAGATATAATTCTCTCCAGGTAACTAGAAAACTATTTACAATTTAATTCAACTACAAGCCACCTGACCTGCAACTAAGATTTATATTAAAATGCAATTTTCCAGTATCAAGAAGATTGTCATTATTACAAGCAAGACTAAACTTTACCTTAGAAAGTTACAGTAGTAAATCTTGCTTTGTTTCAAGTTAGGTTTTTTTGACAGGCAAAAATATGCCATAGCAAAAGTTCTTATGTTTGTGGAAAGAAACTTTCCTTAGGTTGTTAATTCTATGAAAGCCACTTGAGGTGCTATCAGGTAATTAAAAAAAATTACCTCAGAACTGCATTAAGAGGTTTCTAAAGGATTTACTTTTCATATACCAAAATGAGATTTGGTTTAAAACCTTTATGTAATATGCAATGCACTATACAGCACCACAGACTACTTCAGAAAAATGTATTCCCAGAAGCTGGAAAACAATGATAAAAGTTTATCAAGTTTTCAGTTGTTTTCTTTTAAAGAGAGGTACTCAAATTATCTGGGAGATGTTCAGATCTGCAGCGTTCCAAAGGCAATCACAGCAGTATGTCACATAAAAATATATATATAGGACAAAAATATCAAATAAAAGCAGTTAAAGGACTTTATTTGAGCTTTCGTAATAAATTTTAAGATATATTTGTTTAATATATGTATAAATATATTTGTAGAAGTAATCTTTATTGAATTATGCACAGGTAACAGCATGCAATGAAAAAAAAACATTACAGAGTAGAAGTCAAGTACGCTGAAATCAAGTTATCACTGAGCATAACTGAAGGCTGCAATTTCTTTCTTCATTTCCTAATAAGAAAAAAAGACAAACTAGCAGTTAGCATGAACAAAAGCTTAAGAACCCTGTTTATTTCTCCATAAGAAGAATAAAGAATCTGTACATACATACAATTGCTAGTAATATTTAGCAAATACACGTGCTACCACCATCACAATGTCTTTCTACACCCACTAGCCTCAAACGCATCCTTTATGCATCCAAAATAGAGAGTAGGCTAGAGAGATGATATGGATCTCTATCAAGAGACCATGGTTTTGTATCAGCAGTGGTTTCAACAGCTAGAAAGAGGAGACAGTTCCTGAAAAGCCACAACTAAAAGCTGGAAACGTTATTTTCTGCACTCTGAATAATTACTTGTTAAAGTCTCTCTCTTCATACAGTAGAGCTTGCCCCTGACCGACCTGCACAGTCACTCTGAATAGGAGATTTTTTTTTTGTTAAAGCTAAAGATAGAAGTAGAAAACAAAGAAATCAAGTCCCTTTTAATTTAAGCATTGAAAGTTAAGTCACAAAAGCTCACCAGCCATCAGATAACATAAATAAATCCCTTCTCATGCTAAAACACATCATTATACTAGATGAGAGAAGGGCACATTTTTCAGGAATGGCCTCCCTGAATCCAAATAATCCTCACTGTTGCACAATCAGAACGAAGCGTCCGTTCTAACTCTTTATCAGATGTGGAAGAAGAGATCGAGATGACCAGGGCCTTTTTTAAGGCAGACTGAGAGGCATAAAGAATTTTACCTATTCTCAGGCACAAGCATCTCAAAGACAAATGGATTCAAGGATCTTGAATCTGAAGACTGAATATCCAACCTATCTAAATCGACTCAATACTGGGAATGTGTGACTGGGACCATGGGTGCCTCTGGAAGATTTCTGCTGAGTTCTGACAACTCAGAAATCCTCTCTTACAGGAAGAGATCAGAGGATTTGACTTACTAGCATTACACCAGCATAGACAGAAATCTCCCCATATGTCAAATTCAAGATGCTTGAGCCATGCTAGTTAAAAAGAGATTATGGTGAGACTAGAGAAAGTCTCAACCTCTTGTTATGTTTCACACTTAATTTCTTTTCAAGAACGGAATGAGTACTACATGAAGTATTACCATGTCTGACTGCCTGTAAGGGAAGAAAGAGGAGACAAACTGAGAAAAGCACCCTCCTTTCATAGCCCCCCAACCCTAAAAAGGTTCTGGAGAAGGACTATTGACAGGCTGAGGTTAACTGCTTGGAGAGGGCTGTGTGGGTGGACCCATTGTCTTCAAGTTCAAGCCTTTT